>NW_016690256.1:1572224-1709366 GCF_001604755.1 Lepidothrix coronata | reverse complement strand
TGGGCAAAACTTCAAAACATCCAGGGGTTTCCACCCCTTGGGGTCTACCACTTTTCAGCCTCTGGGGGAAAAACCAAGGTCCAAACCACCACAGGGTCTCAGTGCCCTGAACTGGAGAACAATGACTGCGAGAATGATCAACTCCCTGGTGACCCTGAAATTGTGTGGGATCTGCTGCTCCAGCTGGATCCCTACAAATCCATGGGGACCAATGGGATTCATCCAAGAATCCTCAAAGAGTTGGCTGATGTCATCACAAAACCTCTCTCAATGATTTTTGAGTGGACTTGGGAATCTGGAGAGGTCCCAATTAGAAACTAGCAAAAATTGTCCCAATTTTCAAGAAGGGCAAGATGGAGAACCTCAACACAGGCCTGTCAATCTCACTTGGTCTGTTCAGCTCAGAGAAGAGGAGACTGAGGGGAGACCTCATTGCAGTCTACAACTTCCTCACAAGGGGAAGAGGAGGGGCAATCACTGACCTCTTCTCTGTGGTGACCAGTGACAGGACCCAAGGGAATGGCCTGAAATTGTGTCAGGGGAGGTTTAGGTTGGATATTGGAAAAATATTCTTCACCCAGAGTTTGGCTGGGCACTGGAACAGTCTTCTCATGGAAGTGAGAAGCACCAATCCTGCCAGAGTTCAAGAAGCATTTGCATGATACTGTCAGATACATGGTGTGACTCCTGGAGAGGGTTCTGTGCAGGCCCAGGAGTTGGACTCAATGATCCTTGTAGGTCCCTTCCAACTCAGCTTATCCTGTGATTCTGTGATTCTGTGAACTGATGATAGAAGCTCTTGTAAAATCTGATTGATGACTTATTTCTATAGTAGTAGGATCTGTTAGCAGTAACCAAATTTATCAGTTCTTATCTCTAGAAAGTCTTGAATGCCTTGAGCATGACCTGACTTTTTTTTATCTCAGGTTTTGAATCTTCTTGATAAACTTTACTTTTACAAACATACAGATCAAAAGAAAGAGTGCTAGTTAATATGTACATCTTTCCCAAATAAAGCATAATAATTTCTAATAAACTAATTGTGTAAATTTTGATCTTAAAATTAACCTAATCAGAAATAATGAATTGTATTCACTATTTCATAATGAGTTAAAAGATAAAAAGACAGAAAGGCATGAACAATATTTAGATGCTTTTATTAGATGCTTTTATTTTTTTATTTAGAACAATTATTTAGAGGTCTTTGTCTTACTATACTAAGAAACAGAATCTTTCTAATTTTTAAGAAAATGTTTCTTTACAAATAGAAGCAGGATAATTGCCACTTATTAATTTTTCCTCTTCACTTCATGTTTGGAAGGTGTTTTTCTGTTTTAAATATATTCTTACTTACTTCCAAGGAAAGCTGGTGGCTCAGTATTAAATTCTGTGCCTATTACTAAGTCACTTACTGAAGTAACACTTCTAAATAGGTGTAAATAGATTTGGTGGCATAAATAATATTTTTTCACACTACCACTCCCCTGTTACCAGCTGATACTAATCACACTTCTAATAAACTATGTCTTGACAGAATGTATTGCGTAAACCTATTCCTTCCTGCAGCCTTGAGGCTAATATCAACACTGTTTTCTTTCAAACTAATTCCAACAGCACATCAGCATATGTACTCCTGTT
The DNA here is from genome assembly GCF_001604755.1 of Lepidothrix coronata. NCBI lineage: Eukaryota > Metazoa > Chordata > Aves > Passeriformes > Pipridae > Lepidothrix > Lepidothrix coronata. The sequence goes on along the minus strand of NW_016690256.1, from coordinate 1,707,728 downwards.
TACCACTGTCACAGACCTGGAGCTAACACAGTAGAAATAAAAATCTGCCGGGATCACAATGCTAGACGCTCTAACAATTTAGTGCAAACCACAACTAATTTTTTTTCCTTAAAGTCCCAAGTCCTGAATTCACATGGTTTATAGGGAGAAATACAATATATTTTGGAACATAAAAGTCAATGTAGATGAAAATTAGAAAGCACAGTCAAAGAGTACCTGAAAGAATTATAAACCAACAAGCAAATAAATGAATATTGATCAAATCAAAAAAGTGATGTATCATTTGGAGGAACCTGGTAGGTTTGGAATTGCTGGGCTGAAAGTTGTGGGTTGTCTGGGGGGAGAGGAAAAGGGCACACAAACTCTTAGCATACAGCTTCTTGGTGCAGAGGTCCCTAAACCTATTACAATTCCAAGGCATGAAGTAGGGTTATACCTAGGGCTGGTAAGGGCACTCATTTCTTTTAACTACCATGGGTACTAAGAGACTTTATGCTTACTCATGATTGATTGAAGGCAGTAAAATGTCATTCAGAGATCAAGAAAATTAGTTGTGACAATTTTTTGTGTGTCAGAACTTGAACTTTTGAAGACTGATAGAGCAGTACACTTAACAGACAAGGACTGAAGGATGTCTAATGATAACCTAATTTGCACAATGATAGAAGAGTCTAAGGAAAGAAGCTTTAGGCTAAACTATCCTCTGCTTTTAGAGTGATTATGCAAATTCTTCAGAAGATTACCAATGAGATTTTTAGGTATTCATACTTGTTCATCTTACCAGTTCCAAACCATTTGTGACCTATTGGCTCTGAAAAGGGCGGGGAGTAGTGGAACTGTGGAGGTTCAGCATTTCCATTCTCCTTACACATCTACTTGCATGTTGTGTTGTCCTGAAGAAGCAGCAAAATGTTTTATGCCCGAGGAACAATGCTGTTTCTTCTTTCCTTCCAGAATAGCAGCATTTTAAGATTTTCAGATATGATGCATTTTTTTCCCAAAGTAAACACTATTAATATTTAAACAAGTCAACTGTCAAGGGTTTTGCATCCTACATCAAAGCATTGTTCCAATGCCTGTTACCATAGTAGTTAAATGTCTCAAATCCTCCATAAAATGTTATTCACTTCCAATACAGACAGTGGACTTTTCATACTGTTTAGCACTTCATTTTAATCCTTTAAAGAAGTATTATACCAGAACCTGAATATGGAGATGTCAGTATTACTAAAGACAATTCTGCTTTCTTCAACAGGCTTTCAATTGAAGAAGAAAAATGCTGGCAGTTTGAAAATGGCCACAGATACTCAACAGAGTTTTTGATTGTGGTTTTTGTTAAGTAAAGATTTATTAATATAAACGTAAGCTAAATTAAATAGAAATATTTCTTTGAGATAAAGGGAAAAAGAATTGGACTGTGAAGATCCTGGTAGTATTTCCAGAGGGGAAGTCAGAGAAGATGATGAGAGTCCCACCATATTTTTCTTTCAGTCTTTAACTAGAGCTGCCTTTTCTGACACAGCCTATACGGGACCTCTCTGCACATCTGTTTCTCTTTATTCATAAGCTCCAGAGTTCAGACAGTCTCTCCAACTGGCCTTTAACTTCAGTAAAGACATTTGTCAATCGGTCAAATGTTACTTTGTCAGTCAGCATGATTCAGATTTCCTTTCTGAATCTCGTGGACAATGACAACATAAAGCAATAGAAGAGGTTTCTCCTGAACAGAAGCATATTCATAATGCTCAAAGGAACACAATATTCAGAGGAAAATATGGGATTTCTGCGTTATTAATTTTCTACCCACTAAGCTTTTCTATTCTCAGACGTCATCAGCAGTGTTACCATGCTTCACTTCCACGGTCACTTGTTTAAAAGGGTGCTCTATTTTCCTGCTTTTGTTTTACTGTTTGTGTTTGACTTTGACAAGTTCTTTCTATCTATCTGTATGAATCCTGCAAAATGTTGTGTCTTAGTGCTCCTCCTGTTTTACTGTGGAACCAGAGGGAAAGGATGAGCAGGTCGAAAAGGAAGAACAACAGGAAATCAGGCAGGTGAAAGTTAGTGAATGGGTACTTCTAGGTGTGCAAAATCTCACGTAGAAAGAAATTCTGGGGAGTAGGTAGTGAAGTGTAATGGTTATGGCAGCAGATCCAGATTAGCAGTGTCAATGATTCAAAAGAAGGTATCAAAGAAGATAAAGTATTTCTTTCACCCATGTTGCAATACTGTAATATAAAGGAGTTTTATTGAGGCTTAATGAAAGAGACATTAGGTTTTGAACCCATAATATCTTCTTCCTTCTTTTACTCCCTGTTGTTCCTCAGGGTTTCAGCTTTTCATATGATGTGGCTCATGTACAGTGCTTGGGGCTTTCATTGCATTCCCGACATCAAAAGTAGGCTCCCATTGATTTCAACAAAACCAGGAATAAGCACTCATAGACTTTGATGAATATCACGGGACTTATTGGTTATAAATAGTTCATTTGTAATGTCCCCCAAAATTATTCTTGGTCCAGCAATTGTGCAGTTCATTCTTCTCATATGATCAGGGATGGGGCAAATGGGAATGCATCAAGAGAGACATGATTTCTGTGGTGGTTTTATCCTTGTACACTGATGAACACCCAGGGGATAAAACAGAAGTTGCCCTAGCGATTGATTTCCTTATTTCATAAACACTCTTTTCAGTGAGGCAGCATGCAACTGCACTTCTCAGTTGTCACTTAGCAAAGTTGCCACTGAGTTCACCAGGAGTTTGGCTGAAGAATTTTCCTATATTGCCAACATATGAGAATGCTATTCCTTCCACTAATACAATCTTTTATGGAAAAACACAATGACAGTTTCTTCTTTCTGTTCCACATGAATATTTCCGTGTGAATTTAATCAGTACGCTGTGGACCACCCACAAGCTGTCACAAAAAGCACTTTCAATGTAAGAGACAAGCTCACTGTACAGCTCCTCAATTATGGACCAAAATCCTCTCATCTAAATTCAGTTAATTTTGTAGTCAAGCACTTCTTGCAATCAGTGCATAGCAATCTAGTTCATAAAGTCTGTTCTCCCTTGTAGTTTACTTGGATAAATGAATGTGCAGATATAAAGGTAATATTCAGCTTCTCAAGTCATTTTGGCATTTCTTTCAAGTAGATGGACAGACAATAGCCATTTAATTTATCATTCAATTGTGCGTATTTACAGATCTAAATATCTAAATAGTGTATCTTCAAATTTGTGCACTGAATAGCCATTCTGAAATACTTTTGAACATTTTGAAATATATAGTAATTGAGATATACTGGATAACCTATCCATCCATCCTCTGTAGCTGTTCACCTTCAGCATCCAAAAGATAGTGTTTAGAAAGATAGTGTTTAAAAGTTGCAAAGATATCATGATGGTAAGAGATTTTCCCTTAGCTTTTAGCTGAAAGTAAAACATTGTTTTACCTTTAAAAGGATTCTACTAATGTACTATCATTCATTTTCCAGCAGGGGTAAACTGTGATCCAGGAAACTAATTTTTCTGTGTAATATCTGGTGAATTGTTCAGCTTTTCTGTTTGAATGGTGTGTAGCTGAGAAAATCACCAATTTTCTTGACCTCTCAAAACAGAGAGCTGTAACAGGCATTTTTAAAGTGGCACACATTTGCTATGAGACATAATCAATGAGTTTTACAATAATTATGATTCCTGTGTAAATTACTATTGAGAGAGCATTTAATGTAGCTTCCTGCGACTGAAGAAAATGGTGGACATGCTGCTGGGAGTTCGATTTTGGCAGTGAAGATGATGAAGAGAAAGTTGACATAATCATAAGGTATGACTTGGGTTTGACCAAGTTAGTCTCATAACTGTTGCAGTAGAGTTGAATGGCTGGAGTATTACTGCAACTCTATGAAGCTTACAGTGCAGTTAAAGATGCTATGAAATTGTCATGATAGTCACTGATAGCCATGGCTGTGTGGAATAATGTTGAGATAGAAGGGATCTTTGTGTAAGAAAATAATTGGATTATGGAGTGTGATGAATGTACAAGGAAGGCAGAATAGGATGACGTGAGAGCAGTGAGTATGAGGGTAAGATGACTGGGTGATACTATTAGGGTATGGAGGATGGGCAAGACGTTAAAAGAGAACTGAGCTATTGGAATAGTGTTTGAGTGAGATTGGATGTGTTGGAAATAAAGGAATGATGAATATAAGGGCTAGAGGAGATATGAGATATTAAATTACTACATGATATCAGAGACGTGAGGTCTAGAACTACCCCAAAGACATGAATTTTTAGGGGGAGGAGACTGGAGAGATCTGGCCTCACTCAGCAGACAAGGAACAGCAGCAGGGAGGAGACAGGCCCAGAGACACTAGGCAGCCTAAGGGACAAGGTACACATGTGAGAAACTGAATCACAGAGCCATTACCTCTAGGAGGGAAGGATGAGGGACACTGCATCTAAACCTTTAGACTCTTCCAGTGGTGAGAGACAAGGGTAGAGACAGTGAGCTCTGTAACCTCACTAGACGAATGAAATCACTCTTGAAATCTCCTTTAGCTTGGTTCCCTTACAAGTGTGAAATTCTATCTGCTGCTTTCTGTTTCTCATCTCTATATTAGAAGTAGGATAATTTCTATCTGTCTTACAGGCATGCAGTCAAAGCTTAATTTCTGAACCACTAGGAGACTCTCAGATGAAATAGCTGCATAAGTCCCTGTTGGCTAGAAGAGCAGATATGTGTAAGCCAGGGGCCATTTGTTAAGAGTGCTAAAAATAGTATGAGATCTGCACTAAAGCTTGTGAGGATTAAATAGGTATGCATGTGGTGGTTTTTTCTTACCCGAATACCGACTAGTACTGGAGATCCCTAATCCCAGTGGTATTTGTACAAGTTTGTCTTGTCAGCAATCATTATAAAATATTGGTGATATGTGAGTCTTAGGGAAGGGTTGGCACTTGTGTAGGCATTGAAACATATCCCAGTGATAACAGCTTGTCAGTGGAATAAATTTCCAAGGGAGGTAGTAGAAACTCTATTCCAAGAGAAACTGAAGAGCAGGTGAAAAAAATCAGTGGTGGGAAAGCAAAAACAGAGCTAGGAAAAAGGCAGTAGACCAGACTTAATCACGTGGATTTTTCTGATCCTGTTTTGTGATATATTGCCTATTTTTTCAGCATTTCCTTACTGAATACATTAAATAACAAAGATAACAATTGATACTTTTTAACAATCAGCCTAAGGAGAATGAGTACTTTCTACTCACAAGTAAAATGTTGCTCAGATAGATGTAATATGAGTTTATAAACATAGGCCATGAGAATTGTAGATTCTTAACAAAGTTTTAACATAATTACTATTTCTGATAAGTTTTCTCTACTATCCTGTAGAAGTGACCGTCACTATCTGTAGAAAACAGACACATGACACTGGGGATAGGACGAAGTCCGAGAACCCAAAATGCACGTGCCACTAGCAGATGACTTGGAACTATCAGAATACAGTCAGATTCTCAGATGAATATGTTATCATATTTTTCTCCTTCACCAAGATAATTTTCTTTCAAAGTCTATATGGAAATTATAGTGTGTATGACTATTTCCACAATTTATCTTAATTAACAGCCTGAGTCTTCATGTATATTCCAGACATTTTAATATTATGCAACCAATTAACACTGTCTTTATTCCCTCAACTTATCAATTGAAATTTCCCTGTGTATAAAGATAATTCCCAACTTGATCTCATTTGAAGATAGAGCTATTAAGATCTGGAAACCAAAAAGGGTTTGTAAACATAGGCATTTTTAAGAATTCTGATTGAAACATCTAAGCTCTATAGTTTACACAAGGGAAAAAGTTGTACTGGGGTACAATAATTAAAAGCAAGAGGTGACTTCAGAAGTTCAAAATTATGTACCAAGGTGAAACTGCGATATTAGAGGTCATGTCCATTTAGCTAGCATATGCTTGGCAATCTCTAATGTCTCTCAGTGTTATTTTCAAAATTTAAATTGGAAATAAGATGTATGAACTTAATATTGAAGGCACTTAGCAACTTAAACAAGCACCCAAAGGAATAATTAAATTTATTATAACTTAAAGTCTTTCAATAAGTTTTTTCTTACATTAGCCACAAATTAGAATGATAACAGTTTGTTCCATTCTGGAAGAAAGTAACTCCTAAAAGCAGTTACTGCTACTCAAGGTGCTGTACTGTACAGTGTTCAGAATATGAATTTTTCTTTCTAAAAATCCAACTCTACAGGGAAAAAGCAGAAAGATCTTTTAGTTCAGAGTCAATGTTTCAACAGCAAAACAAAGCAAACACACTAATGACCATCAACCTTCAAGATCCTGAACTTGTTTACGCCACACAGAAACCTGTTTTTCAATAGGTTTCCTATACTAAACATTTGAACATAAAAAATTTTGACATCAAAACATTTTCTGACTGGTTACAAATAAATTGCCTCTTTTTTTCTTGCACCTATTATTTTTCCTGTGCAACTCAGTATTTGCATTTTATGTAGCTATTTTTTCCCCTGGTCTTGCAATTGCAATTAAATATTACTATAAATGCAAAGACAAGGTGAAAATTATGGAATCAATTGTAGTCCATCATGTACAAAACTGCAAAGAAAAATATTAAAGTGTTAATGATGTGTAATTTGTTCGCCTCCTGGTGACAATGGACATTTCTACTCTTTTCTGAAAGTACATCTCCGCTGTGGTTGAAAAGATCAGATTGACACAGCATTCTTACGAAGACAGACATCCAAGCCCAACTGGGGAATTAAACTTATTGCATAATTCCTGCTGTAGGAGAGAGCCAAGCTGATGGATGAGGTTGAGTGTGGCAAGGCTGAGAAAAGACAGTACTTAAAGCTCATTTCCTACAGACTTTTACTTTGATCTCCACTGTACACATACATCTCAATTCTCAGTCATTCCATAGGCTGAAACTCTTAACTGCTACATACAGAAGAATATGCTGTCTTCTATGGGCCAGATTAGGGGGGAGGAAAGTTACTTCTTGTAAATTAGAAATTGATGAGCAAATTGCTAATGCAGCTGCAGGAAAAGTAGGTAGAATTGCATGAAATGTGGTTGTAAAATTATAAATTTAGAGTCTTTGATGAAAATTCTGCACTTATAAGTCATGGAATTAGGAGTAAATATAAGCTTAAAATATATACAGAGAAAATAAGCCAATAACACTGATTTTCTCATTTGCTTATAATTCAGTAACAATAAAATGTTCATAATCTTATACAAATTTTGACAACAGACTGTAATCTAGAAAAGTTTCACTGAGTCTGAGATTGTCCAAAGTGTCATTAAAGTTGCATACAATACATTCTCTTTGAATTATTCTAGCTGAAAAAAAGGAAATTATAAAGAAAACAAAAGACTTGAAAATCCTTGTGGAACTGAAAGAAAGAAATTGAGTTCATTTGAATTGAAATGAAATGGAATCCTTCCTTTGTGGATTGTGAATAAAAGCAGAAAGGGAATGATATTTGAAATAGGAAAATTTGCAAAATACAGATAGAGGCTGTGAGTTATAAAGGCATGTGAGGAATCAGGGAAATCTCAATCTTTGAAGGTCAGTGGGAACCAAGGTCAGTGGGAACCAAGCACTTCCTTGAAAATCATAAAATATGTTAAAGTTTTGTTTTGCAAGTGTGTCAAGCAGCTTTTACTTTAACTGTCTGATTTACTTTTAAAGCATCAGTTGTGGCTGGATCTAATCCTTCTTGGAGACGGAATGATACTGCTCTTAAAATTGGGTTCTATTGTTTCTTATCTTTATTACCAATGAGAGTGGTGCCAGCACTTGTTATGAACCTCAGCTTGCTCTGTAAAGGGGCTCAAAGGTAAAGCAATCAAGGTAAAGTCAGTAGTCAACTGGGATCAACTATAATGAGGAGGTGAGAACATGACAAGGGTCAAGTGAGGAAAGCCAGCCTAATACCATGGCCTTCCAAGGCTGGAAGGCAACCCAGGCTCATGTTGATACCGGAAATAGCTGTGCCCTAGATGGTTCTTTCTCGCTGCGCAAATTGTCATAGAGCAGACTTAACCACTATGTTTTTACGTTCTTAAACAAGGTAACTGCAGTCTGACTGTTTATCCCAACTACTCAGCTGTGCCCTGGACTTTCTGTAAAAGTGATCATTTGACCAGGTCAGGGAGTTTGTTAATGGTTTAACAGGATAGATGATAAAATAACATATGTTTCAATTCAGGCTGAGGACTGAGTGGCTAGGTGGCAGCTCTGCAGCAAAGATTTGAGAGTCCAGTGAATAAGAATATGAGCATTGCCTGCTCATGCAGTGATGGAAACTGGTCACATTCTGGATTCATGAAGAAAAGCATGGCCATCAAAAGAAGTGATTTTTCCCTTCTGTTTGTCACGTGAGGCCTCGCTGTGGAGCCAAGAGAGGCAACTAAGATTAACAGGCAAAGAAAGTTAAACTTGAAAGTCAGAATGAATGCCAGACTTGAACAAATCTCTTTAATGAGGAGAAACAGGCAAGAGAGTGACAAATTTTCTACTGCTTTTCTCTCAAGAAGTCAACTGTATTATTGACATACACTTTAACAGTGATCTGACATTCTATGACTGGGGTATAACTATAGTCATGATTGTCAGCCTAGGCTTTCTTTAAGATCAACAGGGGGAAAATAGCTGCTTCTGGTACAAGATTCATTCGTGTCATGGAGACTTCTACTTTAGGGTGAAATAAATCTCATTCTGAAAGCACCTATATTTCTCTTTTGACAGAATGCTTACAGCATTCTTTCAGCTGCTCTACAGGAAGGTAGGAAAGTATCACTGAATAATGCACAGGTTATCTGTACAAATATCAGACTTTTATGTTCATGAGCTACATTATAAAGAGAATTTTGGTTCATAACATCAGATAGTAGCAATTCTCCCTTGCTGACCTAATTTTTCCAATACCATATATCATATTTGTTTGGCTTATTTCACTTACCAAATTTCTTTTGTGAGAGAAAAGAACAAACTCCTCAAAGAACAGTTTGATTTTGCTTATCAAAAACCAGCTTACAGTTTTAGTGAGTTTTCTCTCTCTTAAAAAATAATTAAGTGTCATACATGGTACGGAATCTATTCACTTTTTATGGATGGATGCAAATGGTGAACGATGATATTACTGAAGATTTGTGAGTCATAGTAAAATTTGTCATCAGCTCAGACAAATTTGTTCAAGTGTTTACAAGTTTGTTACATGAAACCATTTTTGTTACATGTATGAGTGTGGACATCTTACTGTGACTGGAGGGGTGAACTGCATAGAGAAAATTGACCAGCAGGCTGGAATTTTAAGAAACTTTGCTCTTATAGTCAGGTGACAGAACAGAAAATCCATGTATTAACCAAAAAGGAGATGTTTGAATGGAAGATGTGGATTCAGATAAAGAAAGTACAGGGAACATGGTCATTTAACGTACTTATTCCCTGGAAAGCTCCCTATGGGGATTTACATTGATTCAACAGACATCTGTGCATTTTGTACTACCTGTAGGGGGTTTTTTTGTACGTTTTGAATAAGGACTTAAGAAATTTACTATCGCCAGGTGGGTTGCTTTTGATTTTTTTGGGGGACAATTCAAGAAGAATATGAACTACTGGCAAAATTTTGGGGTTTCTGTCACTGGATGATGTTAAAGAAACCTCACTCAGCATACCTTTATGATGTGTAGATGGAGAACACACCTGTCATTTCATGATTAAATATTAGGAAAAAAGCTGTACTAGATCAAGTTTTAAACCAGCATGAGCCAAATTGTTAGGATGATAAAAATCATTAGAATTTGAGAATGAAAGGGTAGCAATTCAATTTATCGAGAAATGTATTTTGATTTTTTCATTCTCCAAGCCTCTAAACAATATAAACTGGCATGAAGAAAACTGACAATTATTGTATGTTATTTCTCTTTTGCATACAGCCTTAATCTATTTACATGAAGACAAATTAAGGCTAGAGGAGTCTGACAGATAATTTAGTTCATTCATTTGTACATAAAAAGAAACACTGTGGTGTTAGTTTAGCACTAGCTAACACAGTTTCCCAAAGTGAGAACTCTGCCCTTGTGGAGAAGGTGAGGGATTATCTGAGGGCAAGTATTCCAGGAAGCTTTACAGTAATTTTCCAGAGTCTCTGGGTTTTTAAATTTTGCTTAATTTTTAAAAAATAGTTTCCAGCTGTTAGAGACTCAAAGAGTATTTTCAGAGTCTGTTTCTGAATTTGCAGAAATCCTAAGGAATCACTTTGTTGTATCAGAGACATTCTTTCCAGGCATTTCTAAATTCATATGTCAGTATTTTAAGTATCAACCTAGTGATTATTTTACTGTAATCAGAGTATGTGACAAAGGACAGAAAGTATCTTTTGAAGAATATCAACCTTAAATTGGGTGGTGAAAATTACGTCTGAAGCTATGCAGTGGGGTGGCTGCAATAATATAGTAGGTTAGTATTTGGTTTTTTGTTTTGCTTTGTTTTTCTTTATCTCTGAAATGGGTGTTTGCTTTGAAAAAGGTAGATTGAGAGTATGGCTGTAATGTAAAATACTCTCACAGAGGCAAAAATATAAGGTACTTGTGACTTTAGCAATGAAAGGCATAAAGAGGCAGTAGCTGTGAACTGTAGCTGGACATACTCCAACTGCAGTGTACAAATGCATTTCTAAGAATGAGGGTAACTCAAACCACCAAGAGATTCTCAATCTGTTCATTTTTCAGTTCAGCCTCTAACACCTTTCTAGAAGCTCATCTTTAGTCCATAACAAGCTCCGGGGCCAGGTGAAAAAAAAACAAAACCAACCCTCAATACATTTCAATACACAGCCATCCAGACTAGATGATCTAATGATGTCCTTTTCGTCAAACACTTTAAAACTCCAAACCTATGAAAAAGGATTTGAGAAATTGATGTTTGATGTTGTGTTTCAAATAATACCACAACCAGACTACTCTTAGCTTTGTCCTGTTTCCTGGCTGCTTTTTTGCTGTTTGTTTTCCTGTCTCAGCATGTCTGGACTACACTCACATTACTTACCCTTAGAGAGGGAGGTTGAAGCATCCAGCATGTGGGGATACTGTGATGGAGCTGTAGCCCTTGCTTTGCTCCACAAAGAAAAGAAATCAGTGGAAAATCAGATCTTGCCAAGGGTATTCAGGAGATGGCAGTGTTGTTCCCACCATTCATCCCTGCTGCTTGAGATTTCATCTCAGTCAGTCCTGTGTCAGTGGAAGTTTTCCAAGCTGTTCAGGCGTCTTTACTTTCTCCTCTCCAGTCTTTCTGCTTCTCTTTTGCTATTTTAAATTCTAATTATGCAACAGAACCATAACCATTGAAAAAATGGGTAAAATGCATGGATAGCAACCTCAGGGTAAGACATATGTTAAAGGCTCTCCAAAGCTCCCTGAATTGAGTAGCAATTTCCCTAACAGCCCCAGAAAGAAATAAGGCTGTTTTCCTCTAGCTGGAAATACTCAGCAGTGCCCAGTACTGCACTGGTGTTCAGCACCAGGTATTTGAGTGATTGTTGAATGTCAGAGCAGTATTCCAGTGAACAAAATGTGAGCATCCATAAGCAGAAGCAGAGTTATCCACTAAAGTCTAAAGGATAAAAGAAACAAGGGCTTTCTGATAGGGCAGTCACTGCTAATGTTATACAGGCTGGTGCCAGCAAGCTGGAGCAGAGCAGAATTATGTTAACATCATTCTGATGATATTTGGCATCAACTACTCACAGCAGCAAGTAGTGGGAACATCTTATTGACTCACTCTTCTTAGCGTGCAGCGCTGTGAATTGATACCTGGCAGTACTACCCTAGAAGCAAACAGGCAATTTTTCACCAGGTGTGGTGGAAAACAGGTACCAGTTCCTCCAGTATCTAGCTGGGAGTCAGAGGAGTTGCTGGTGTGGTGGCTAAAACTTGGGTGGGACTGGCAAAAACCTGGTTGGTATAACTACTTGGAAGGATACCCCAAATAGTCCACATCACATCATTTGGGACAGCATGAACAGTTTCTTAAATTGAAAAGGCATAAAAGCCTCAGCTAAACTCTAAGCACTGTTTAAATGTAAATAAATATGTCATCTAGGAGAAAGTGTGAGCTTCATAGGGATGGATAATTCATCGATACTTAATTCATATATGCAGAATCTTAATTTATATGTTGTTCCACCACTTGGCAGCTATCATCAAGAACAGCTGAGCTATACAGCTGTGACTGGCATCTGTGCTGACAGGAGTCTTGTATCTGCATGTCAAGTACTGGCAGAGGGCACTCTTTTTTTTTTTGACCTTGTTTGAGGCAGAAGTCTGGTGTAAAATATCACAGTGCAGTCAGAACCAAACCACTATGATGATTTAAATGTCCAGAGTCTTTTCAAACAAAATAATGTTTCCTGCTCTTGAGAACTGGATGGATGCATACAATCCATTTTTAGAAATAAGAATAGTAGTTTTAAGTGTGTCTGAATTTTTTCAACCTTCTGCCTAACCCAAATTTCTAAATTATCAGAAAAATGAAGTGTTTTTGTTTTTTACATTACATTTTTCTGGACATGTCAGCTTTATCTGCACAACAGGAGCCATTAAGTGTGTGCAGAAATGATGGGGAAACTCTTTCTTAGGTAAAGACTTGGCCAGTGCCAAGCACTTGCTGTAAAGAAGAGAGTTTTGCCTTTTTTATTCTGAGGGCCTTCACAGGATATTGACAACCCTCAGCCCCTTTTATCACTAACCTATGGATGCACTTCTTGCTCACAGAGTCTTTTAAAAATCATCTTTAATCTTTGGGATTCTTCCTTTGCCATCATCCCAACATCATCAAATATCATTCCACTGATTCAGTAAATAGTGGGTCACATCAAAAACAGTGTAGTCCAGAGGGCATCAAGAGAAATGACTGTTTCACACAGCATGCAACTAAATCACACAACTACCCAAATCAACCCTTGATTAACAGAGGAGGTAGATTTGTTTTAATAGAAATTTCTAATTTCTTCAGGAGTGTTTTATGAGGTTTGTACTGACTTCAGCACAACATCACAGTGGGAGTATTGCAAAGGCAGAGGTCAAATCCAAAGCCTGATTAGGTCAAAGGAGCATGTCAGTTGTCTTTGGGTAGGGCATCTAATCTATTCCAATATGTAGATGTGTCTATTGTGACATGTCAACACCATTACTCTTTGTCTCCTGTGCTTTCGTCGCTTTTAAACCCTGGAAACGTGAAAACTGGGGATTAGATGGAGGTGACATCTGCCACCTTAAGCCTGCCTCCATGGACATTGCCCTGACAGACATATTGGGTATGCAATGCAAAGACAGAAAAGACGGAAGATATTTAATTAAAACCTTCCTGCTCATTTTCAGTAACAGCATTAAAAGGAATATGAGTTTTCACTCTTTCTCCTTTCTACAGTCATTTTGTGATGACTTAGTGTCCTAGCTCTTTCTAGAGAGAACTAAGGCTGAAAGGTCCTGCTACACTGACCAAGTAAGCACGGGAAATAGAGAGCACTGGACCACAACTGGGTTACAAAACATAATGTACATGAACATGAAACACATCCATGCCAACTTTATTGATGGTTGGTTGAGACCATGAGACAATAAACCACCATTGAGTGGTTTGCTACATTCTGAGAAAATTATCATACATATGTCTAATATGCAAATATATTAATCTGCTTTTCACATCTGTGTCACCACAGTATTTAAGTGGAAAAGAAGCAACAAATAATTCATTCGTTATGCTTCTGCAAGGACAAGTACGTTGGCAAATCTAAACAAAATCAAGAGACATGTAAATATGATTCCTCAATTTTCTCAAGTTTAGGATTTCTAAAATTTAGGACAAAGACTGGATATCTGTAAAAGAATTAACAGTCAGAATGATAATACTTCACAGAAATCTCAATGTATTAAATAAAATATAGATTTATCTGATGAACTGACAGGCAGAAAGGACTTTGGGATCTCCCCAGTTCTTTCATGGCATGCTTCAGCACCATTCTGCACCTTTCCACCCCTATCTTTGTGTGCATGCTGTGGGCTGGGTACACCTTGGCATCAGGTAACTTCTACCCCTTAGAAAACAGAAGAAGGCCAATAAGGGTACAAATTATCCAGGGAGAGGATCCCTTTGAAACATGAACTGTGAGACACTGTCAGACATGAGAATCTGAGACAAATAGACCTTCATGTATGCACTGTGAGGCTATTCCTGTTTCTCTAGGCATCTCATTAGAACTGGTACTTTTTAACTGCTGTTGCAAAAGCTGGCTAATTTGAGGACTGAGTTATTCCATCTTACTCCTTACTGAATTGAGATGTTATGTGAGCATAGTCAGTGGAAATCAGCCTAGGCTCTCCCCCACTTCCAATTCACAAATTCCCTGGATGTTGCCTATGTGACTCAGTATGAAAGCCCTCATTTCCACAGCGAGAAAGCATGGAATTAGTTGGGATAAAGAGCACCATAAATGAAAACAACTCCATTCCCTTTCCAGAACAGGACCCAATAACCAGTATGGTGTTGCTTTTAAGGCTACCTATCATGTGGACAGTGGATGATGTTTGAGTAAGAGTAAATACAAAATATAATGGTTCTGAACATCTCTGAACATACACTGCTATCCAGTGTATCCCACGTCAATAAAATAAGACTTTTAAATTACTGACTTATTCTGGTATTTTAAACAAGGTTTATCAAAAAGAAAAATATGTATAGCTAAATATGATTGTTTCAGTCAAGCTTAGTCAGAGACAGACATAGGTCAAAGCTCCCAAATCCTGGATTACACAAAGTAACTGGTTTGGGCTTGAACAAACTGTGACTGTGTATTTAGGAGCTGCTGACAATGAAAGAGGAGCCAGAAATGTATGAAGGACCTCCTTGAGTAGTCTCTGGCTCAGAAATCTAGATTTCAAAACCTTAGGTAATTACACAAAAAAAAAATCTCCTGCAGAAAGTAAATTATTAAAGTAAAGGGGTCAATTGCTATTTTCATCAGGTACCTCAAGTCATCAATACTGACTGATGAGCAATTATTCCCTGACATCACAGTATAATAAAATCAGGCTGGTATCAGTAAAAGTCAAGCCCCTCCCACAGAAAGATTAATTTCTTTTTCAATATGCCTTTATGAAGGTAAAATCCATGATACTGGCAAAAACAACTCCCCTCCATGAGGCTGATAGCCAAGTTGAATGGAAATCAAAACTGGAAACCTTCACTAAGTCGGTTCAGGAGAAGCCAAACTGAAGCACATTTTACAGATAATGATTTCTTCTAGCTATAAAGAGCAGCATGTGAACTGTGAGAGCCAGATTTTGATATCCATCATACTTGATTAAAGGAGATCTGTATTTACACCAAGGTATCAGGATGTATCCATCAGTCAGGATGATTGTACCCTGAGATTAAGACAAACCATCTACAAAGAAAGGCAGCAAATAGAATGAAGAGAAACAAAATGAAGAGAGGGGTCACAGCTCCCTATTCTTCCCATAGAAGAATGTCTCCATGGAGACAGACACATTCAGATTGGAAGCAAGACAACTTTTAACAGCAAGAGTAATTAACCGTTGCAACATAATTAAAGGATGTGACTGATTAATCATCTCCTGGAGGCCTTACATTTAGACCAAATGTCTTTCCGTAAGATATAAACTGGTTTAGTCACAAGATCATGAGCTTGATAACACTCACATTAAAGGAAAGAATAATTTCTTCTACTGCTTAATTCACTTGATAAAATCTCGTGACCTGTTTTATACAGAAGGTCTATGTGTCTGAGCAGATGGGTTTCTTCTGGCATTTAAATAGATGGAGCAATGTGAGAAACTCTCAACACACAAGTCTGTCTTAGGGTGAGGAGGTAAAGAAACCACATGGCTTCAGCAATACAGAGAAATGTTCATGGAGGGGAAGAAATTTGGCCTTATGCTTCCCTTCAGACAGGTAATAAGTAGCCTAGTAAAGAGGAAACTGCCCGCGCTTTTGTAAAACTGTGCAGTAAGTGCAGATGAGGGACAGGAAAAATAGAACACACATCATTACTTCCTCTGCACTTCCTTTTATTTATATATATTTATGCTCTTTCACATATTTGCATTTGGATACAATAAATAGTCCCATGCAGCTTCTTTGAGGTTTGGAACAGACCCCAATAATTTCACATAATAGATATGTGAATATTTATTTATTAATATAAACGTGAATATGTGGGACCCATAAAAAAGATGTGCCCCACTTCTTACTCATAAAAGTCAATTAGTTTACACATACTGGATTATTTAAATCTACTCATCATAGATAAATCCAAACACATTTTTGCTTTTCTGTGAACACCAGTTATTCAAGGTAGAATCCACTAAAGATCTTTTTACACGGTGAAATATTGCTTGCTGTCTGACTGCATTTGTCAAGGGGAAAAAACATCACCAGAACTGAATCACTGCAGCATTAACATGGCTTTAGTACAGCTCCTGGTACACTGATAATGTCTTTCATCTAACAAGATGGACCTCAAGTGACCACACACTCATTCCACATAGCTAGAAGGATAGATTACACAAAAATGTGAATTCATACGCACTCATGCTGTACAGATTTCCAAATGGACATGCAGTAGTTCTGATATGAAAATTCTTTTGTGCTGCTGCAATGTCCATAGAAACTCTAGTTTGTTTTCCTGAGAAGATCTGGATGGAACAATCCCACTCTGCTCTAGTTCAGTCACAGTGTCTGTAAAGACACAACATAAGTAAAATTCTCATCATATAAATTTATTTAAAATTAACATTTAAAAGTAAAGGGTTTTCTTACTTCAATTTTTATCTCCATTGTTATGGAAGACAATAAAAGGTTAATTTAAAAATAACACTTTAAAAGCAACATATTGGCATCACATATCAACCCACAGCCAATATGTTTACCTCTCATCTTGAAAATCTTTTTAGCTTTTTAAAATTATTGTTTGATACCTAGGAAAATTACCATAGGCCTACAAATCTCAGCACTGTTT
This sequence comes from Lepidothrix coronata, assembly GCF_001604755.1. Lineage (NCBI taxonomy): Eukaryota > Metazoa > Chordata > Aves > Passeriformes > Pipridae > Lepidothrix > Lepidothrix coronata. The sequence continues at coordinate 1,690,647 of NW_016690256.1, read as the reverse complement.
ATATTCACATGCTCAGATCTAAAGGAACATATTCTCTTTCTTGATAAGAAATAGGGAACATAGACTTCATTTTCCTCCACCTACCTACCTCAAGATGTCCAGAGTAAATTGTGAGTAGAGCTTTCTGGATCTGCTGCAGAAAGTTCATATTTTAGCCAAATTAATTCAGACACAGTTCAGTGGGAAAGATACAAGACTTGCAGCCCTAACCTTCTTTGGCCCATACCAATCCTACAGGGCCATGAGTGAGATCAAGACTCCACCTGTTTCCGGTTTCTATTAATTGTAGTTACATCCTATTCATTAAACGAAGGCTGACTCAGTTCAGGATTCAGAAGGCCTGCTCCACCAGCAAAATTTAGAAATATCCTTTGACCACTATGTCCCTCTATTTTGCAAAATGAAGATCACAGTCTGTCTCATAAGTCTTTTGAGAGACTTTTATGATCTCTAAAACACATTACTAGGAGAAGAATAAGATTAAGATAAGTCAAAATTCAGTGCAGTCTATCTCCTTCCTTTTCCTACACACAACAGTTAAACCAGAGAATGAATGAATTTGGAAGAAATGTCTGGCGGTCACCTGGTCCAACTCCTTGTTACAAGGAGGGGTAACTTAAATCAGGTTACTAAGGGCCTTTTCCAGTCAAGTTTTGAATAACTCCAAGGTGAACATTTCACAACCCCTCTGGGGAACTTGTTGCGAGTTTTACCATACTCTTGTTAAAATACCCAAAAAGAGTAGTTTCCCTTGCTAACGCTTGTGATCCCACCTGGACAAGAGAACAAACAAACAAAAAGGGATTGAGCTATTCAGCTATACAGTTACCTCAGCCCAGAATTACCCCTCTAGACTTCTGAAGTACAAGGAAGAACCCACCTAGAGCCTCCAAAATCAACATTATGCTTTGACCTTTACTCCAACTAGACAGCATAAAATTTTTTAAAGGGCCTGCCCTGCATAAGGATGAAGTTGCCTGATTTGGCTGGATAGAAGTCTTTCACTCCACTTGAGAGTTATATCTAAAACCTTCTCCTGGGGTTTCTCACTTTGTCAGGGTCAGTCCTTTCTCGTATGTGATTCAGGCCTGATAATCCCCATGTGAGAAGTGACCTTCCTTCTGTGCTTGAGCTGGAGCAGAAACTGAAGCTCTCCTAGCAGCATAAGCAGTGATGATATGGGTTTCCTTCAGTCTCTCCAGTCAGAGATTTTAGTTTTGTATAATTCATTCAAACATTCAGTGATTCCAGGGAAGAGCAAGAATACAGCTTTGAGGAAAGCATTCACCTTGGGCCTTCCTTCCTTCCTCCCTTCCTTCCCCAGTTTTGAATCTATTCCTATACTGAGAAAACTTTATTGACCAATTGACTTTTCCTCCAAATTGTAATTAGCACACTAGGCAGCCCAAAATCCATTAAACAATTCCTTTAGAATTTTTAGATTCCTCCTATGTGCAAAACTACATTCCGTGTAATCATGCTTTCTTTATTGAATAGTAGGCAGTTTTTCTGGCCTCTTAACCTAATGTGAAGATGGCATAGCCATTGGTTTATTTGAATGATGGTACAGATTTTAACATCAGGCTCTACACCCTCTGTTTCTTTCACAGGGGTTTTATCCAGTTTATAAATTTCTTCTCCTCTCCCATTTGCATCCACGGAGCTCAGCTCATTTCAATTGTCATTAATGCCAGTGGTTTTTTTGGGAAGTAAAAATCAGCTAATCTGAAAATTCATTGTTTTACTGTCTTCACCAAGAATAAATGTGCCAACGCTTTTGTATGCATTTTCTTCTCCTTGTTGTTTCTTTCAAATATTCTGAGTGTATGCTTTCAGGTGCACCCCAATACAGTTGTTTCTTTCAAAATACATATACACATACACCTGAAGATCAGGCATGCACTGTAACTCAAAACCAGCTGCAGATAAAAAGATTGTAAAGCTATTCTAGACCACTTTCACCTGAGAGCTGGAAATCCTACTAAAACTCAGCCTGTACTTATTAAATATTTTCCTCTCAGACATTGTTGCCATTCAATATGATATATTTAAAACAGTAATGATATTATTAAGGCTTCATTTTGCTCCACTAAATAAAGACAAAAAATTTGGGCTCCTGTTTCATGGCAGGCTCTTTAGATTGCACTAATAACATTTTTCCGCAGCCATCCCCACTTTGATTCTCTTCCCCAGATATCAGGCTACCAGACTGCAGCAATCAGATGCTGATTTACAGAATCCTGTACAGCAGGACAAGCAATTTTCTATTTTTTCTGAAAATACCACTCCAATATTCCATTGGACTTTTTCATATTTTTATCATAGTGGCTTCTCTTTTCTTCTGCTCCCTCTCTTTCTAAGTACTAGACTCTTGGAGAACAACAGAAATGAACATTAATCAGTAAGGAAATGGAGTATTTGTGGTAGGCTTCATCAGGCTAGGCTTCACACTTAGTCAATAGAGACCATTACACACCTTGGAACTTCTCTGGAAGCCACTCAAAAATTTTAACTTCTCTGGCAGGTGTCAGAATTTCTTACAGATACACAGAGAGAGCTGAGGATGACTATAGTCCTGACTGGACTTTTAGGTTAAATATCTAAGGACAGGGAAGATTTTAAGTGCCCAGTACAATTTATTTTAGCCTAGTCTCCAAAACCATCTAATTCTTCTTGTATAATTGCTCTTTTTCTCGTTTCTACTGGTCAAGGTTTTTCCATCATTAGAAAATCCCAGGAACTAAGCTAATCATACTTACATCACTAAAAAAAGCATTAGCCCCAGTGTTGACCACTGAAGACTTCTGAGAAGAATCTCATACAATGTCATACATTTTTTTTCCATGTCACCCACTTTCCTGGCCATCTCAGTTTCACGGTAGTTTCTAGCTACTATGAAACCCAAATCCTAACTCTATATCATCTGTAGCACTATATCAGCACTTAATAAGCCTGAACAGAGGACATCTAAACCACATTCTTTCTTTTATGGGGAAAACAAATAAACTAATAATCCTTTGAAAAACATGACACATATCTGGGATCTTACATTTACTTCCATATACTTCTCTTCAAAGTTTACTTGAAAGCAAACACTACAGAGACATGATCTGTGGATAATGAAATCATTTTGCCCACACAAACATGTATTAAAACATATCTATTTTCTGTGTTATTTTCCAGGATTATGCTGCCACACCTGAAACAATGTTTTCTTTAAAAAACACCCAAAAGATGGTCTAAAAGTCCCTCTAGTAAAGACGTTGTTGCCAAATTTATGATTTCTTAAATAGCAAGTCTTAATCTTTTGGGACCAAAATTATTCAATGCTCCCTTTAATTTTAAGCGAAGAGTTTTTCTTCCACTTCAGTTATGGCCATTTCCACTTCCATTTTCTCCTTCCTACCAATCAACTTGCCTTTGCCTTCATAGTCTACAGTCTTCAACTTTATTAAGACTGTTATTCAGCACAGATAATTTTAAATACTTATCTAAAGTGCCTGAGTTAGGAAGGCAGTAATCCAAGGTCACTAATGAAGAGGTTAAATAAAATGGAGGGGTGAATCACTCCTCAGAATTGACTCTCCATTGAGTGGATAGGGTCTTTGGGACAATTTAGTTAGCAGCTTGAAGAAAAATGAAATAGAACTATCTTTTCTACCACTTCTATGCCAAGAAATGTTTGGTTTGGCTTAGGACCAAAATTAAATTACTTTCAATGTTGACTCAATCTGCTATTATTCTTCTTCATAGCTTTGCAGGCAGCAATGGTAGACTTTAGCGATCTGATTTTATTTTGTGAGATTAATTCTTCTTAACTTTTACAATTTTTACTTTATTATTGTCTAAATAAATATCTATCTATACATAGACATATATCTAAATACATTATCTAAATAAAGTTTCAGAGGGATTTTAGACCTCTTCCCTCCATTCCCCATGGGAAAATCTGTTCCCAGTAGATCCCATTCCAATAGATATCATTAACAGGGATGAAAATTTTGGATAAGAAAGTCACAGAACCAGACAATCGTGATCACCATCTTTGCTTTAGTACCTCTTCTGCTTTGTATTCAACTGTTTGATCATCAGTAGTTTAATTTATATAATCCATTATCTTTCTTAATTTCTCAAACACCTTTTCCTTTGAAATTAGCCCTCTTTCAATAAAAGATGATGTTTATACAAAATATATTCATTTAATTAAAAATGCGTAAGCTCACAGCATTTTTCAGTTTCTCATTATTCACACTGATAAAACAAAGCACATTTAATAATAATACATTTTCAGCTATTAAATATCTCAACAAGTTGTAGAGAGCTGAAAAGAAATTAAGATCACTGAAAGACAAAGAAGAGTATGCAAAAATTCAAGCACAGTAAAAACCTGTGTTTGTGCTTATACTCATAAATGCTTTCTTTAATATATGCCTGTGGGTTAAGAAAGGTATTTATCAGGAAACAAAGGTAACATTTATATTAGTATATTCATCACCAGAGGACATTCACTGGTGCTGAAACATGATTCTCTATGGCATTAAATTGCCATAATACTCCCTGGAACCATTTTTGCCTGAACTGTCCCAAATAATTCCCGGGCACAGTTGGAGAGAGTATGAATCATGAAGTATTCAAAATACCCAAATCTGATATGATCAGAGTGTTCCGGCTTTTCAAGAACAAGCAAATTAAGATTTTTCAGGTATAGCAACTGAAAAATCAGAATTACATGATATTTACTACTGTAAAGCTCGTTAGAAGAATGCTGCCTCTTTATGTTTACACAAAGGCTTCTGCACAATGGGAGAGAACAAGGACAAGTAATATAAATTAGTCTGCATTCACTGCTTAGCTCCAGTCCTTGTTACAGCAGATTTGTCTTGCATAGAGGTCATTGCAATAGTCCATAACTGAAGCAGGGGATAAGTTAACAGTTAGAAAGTGCAGTGCCTAAGCTAAGCCATTGGTCTTTTTTATTTTATGATGTGCACATGCTCAGGGAGAATCCATTTCCTGTTCCAAACACTTCAGGTTAATCTATTTCAAAAAGACTACAATTACTCCCAGAAATATGAGAAATATAAGGTCTTGACACCAAAACTGGAGTAGTGTCCAAAGTTCACATGGGTGCTTATAGTTTTCAGATAAAATTTTGAGCTATCAGCTTGCTACAAGTACCATTGTGTCGGGAGCCGTGAGGAGAAAGCATACAAAATGTGGAAGAGAGAACTACAGACTGATGAGGAGGTCTCCAACATACCAGGGGAACGCACATATACCATCTTCAAATGAACACCTAGACTGCCACTGCCTGGACCTCATGGTTAAACTTATGTTTACAGAGAGTTGTATTTTCACCCCTTTTATGTACTCCATTTTCATAAGTTTTTTGAAAAATCCACATGGTTCTGCATCCCATGTTCATTCCCTTGTGTCTGTTTGGCTCCTTGTTGCTGCACCGCGGCATTCCCTTATTTGGTTATATGGTTAGCCACACCCACCTACAGTTTTGTCCTTACATGTCCCTAATTTGCATGCTCCTCCCTTACCCCACCTTCCTTTCTAGCACCTTCCTTCAATTCTCTATATAACCAGTGCTGCCCTTAAATAAAAGATTCACTTTTCATCTCTTAAACTCCATTGTCAAACCCTCTTTCCTAGTCGGGTTGTGTCACCATTGTTCATATAAACTACACAAATTATGCAGAACCATCAGCATTTTGGTAACCATCAGTATTCCCCAACAACAAGTTTATTCCGAGGCACTTGTTTTACAGAATTTACAATAATATAGCTGTTTCTTCTTCAGTCAAGACCAAAGCGTCAAGAGGTTTTGCTCAGAGAATGGTGTTTCATGGCAGAAAATTAATAAACTGACTGCCACACACAGTAAGAGTCCTTGACGAAACACATAATTAAGGCAAATAGGCATTTCCTTCATCAATGGGAACTGTTCTTATTCTAACAGATAATATTAAAAATTTGTCAAACATACATTCAGAAATGTATTATCTATCAGCAAAAGACACTTTTTGATCTGTTACTTCTTAGCCAGTTGAGTTGTTCAGAGTAAAGATAGCAAAAGAGTCCAGAGTACTTGCTGAACCAGAACCCTGCAGAGCATGTGATGGATTGAAACTGCCGTCTTTTTTAGTCCAATTCCATTGCACTCTCTGAACTACAGAAATAAAGCAGTTGATTAAATAAAAAGACTCAGGCTCTAATGGTAAAGAAAGTCATGATTGCAAGTGCTACTATTTGGGAATGATAATTCTTTCCACAAATTACTTATGATATGTATGAGCACCAGCTAAGGTGATGGTACCTTGATGCTAGATGCTATTCGAATGCATAACAAGAGAGAGGAAAAGCTTTCAGTGCAAATAAGTAGGCAACAGAACCACAGTGATATGTAAAGAAAGAGTGGTAAGATGAAAAAACACAAAACAGTTCTTGGCCTGTGAGAGAAATCCTCGTGTTCCCGTTAACAAATTGGCAATACATGTGCTCACTAATGGTTCTGTGAGGAAGTACATGACAGGACACCACAGAAGCACAGCATTGAGTCAAGGCAATGTAGCTCAGATCAAAAATGAGCCTGAGCACCCAAGGGGTGCTTTTTCCACAAGTGTTTTATTCACAGATAGGTCTGATACTGAATTCTTGAATAACTCAGGAGATTGCTCGACTGCAGGACTGGGTGTTTTGGTACTACTGACTTTCTATAAGAAAGGATAGGTACCTAATCAATATGTAGTTTATAAGTAGTTGGTAAACACTTATTGTTTATTTGCAAACTGTTAATAATAAACTTAAAAAATATGTGATTAGAAAGAGGGCAGTAAATATGCTTTTTTGCTACAAAATCCTTCCCATCAGAAAGTGTCACTTGGTAACTTTTGGAGACTTTTCAATAGCAAAGATTATACTGAGTCAAAAACTTCACTATGGACCTTAGAATAATACTTTTTATAGATAACACATCTCAAGCAAAGTCCATAAATAGACCATCTTCACAATCTGACCAACTCCCTGTGCTTCTGAGATATGTAATTACTTGGTATGTTGCCCCAAATACTTTATAGATTATATTTAGACCCAAAGCAATCAGTTTAATTATTTATTCAGTAAATTTTGCATGCATCGCAAAATGCTGATCTTTGAAGTCAGAACATCTCACATACTGATGCAGATTGACAAAATAGTTTCTCTGTAAATGTCACCATTGCTATTTTTAGAGGACAGCTAAAATCTTTAAAATGTTTATCTATTTTCTATAGCAAAAAAAAATAAAGGAAAAAGCTATTAAAAATATTTTTCACACTAATGCAGAAAATAAAAACATACTCTCAAATGTTGTCATAGTTATGATTTTTTTACAAACTCCTCTACAAAATAGTTCCTAATTACTAATAATTATGAATTTCTTGTTTACATGATGAAGTTAGTATCACCTCTACTGTGATCGTATCAAAATGACACCTTTATCTTGCCAGAGAGAAACCGTCAGCTTATGAGAAGGTATTAACATGATTGATTTGAAGAATCATTTTCTAAAGCAAAATTCAGTCATTTCTACTTGACATATTTAGGACAAATCAACTGCTTATAAATGCAAACACAGTTTTGAGTTATTACTGTGTTCCATAGTTTGCTTTTGCTTGAAATTCAACTAGGTCTTCAGAAATATGTAGTCCCTTGAGAGCATCTGGCTGCATTTTCACTTCCGATCTGAAGAACAACTTCAGGCTTGTGTTCCCCACTGAATTTACAGAAACAAGAGTTGAAGGACCCAGCATGGCACTTTCCATATAGTAACGGGACATGACCATCAGCCGTGAAAGATAGCCTAGTACAAGGGAGAACAGAGGACTGAGAAACAAGATAGGCATCATTGTTGACCTCCAGTAGAGAATGGCAGCTTTCAGGCCTTTGGTTTACTCGTAATAAAGTTATTTTAGATTTGTGAAGCATTTCAGGGCTTGTAGATGACATTTTCTGAATAAGATCTAGGGTGCATTAAATAGGCAGATCTAGTAATTCTATCAGTGAAGCAGTTCTTCTTAAGCACCTTTGCTATTTCTGAAATTTGTTTCTCTTAATCCTGTACTCTCATATTTCTTCTTCACTTAGACCTTTGATATTCTGCTTTCTCTTGCTAAAAGTCCCCTTAGCATTCATACCCAATCTGCACAAAGTTTACTCCTCCTCTTACACAGCCCACCTGATAAAATAATCTGTGATGAAATGGTTGAAAATGCAAGTGGTACTATGTCATGCTCATGTCTTTGTGTTGGCATCACAGTGCAACAAACAGGGCAGGGAGAGCACTGGAAAATCCAGGTGGCTTTGTTCCAGGTGTCTGTAGAGAGAGGATGTCAATGCTCTGCTGATTAAAGTACTCTGGCTACCTTTGGCCAGTTTATTTCATGGATATGAATGCAAAATGCTGAAATGTTAATTTCTGGGAAGATTTTGACAATTCTTTTCATTTTTTGTTACATGCACACCTTCTTCTCCAAACCCTTCAATCTTGTGAGTAAAAATTCACCTTTTATTTCATTCAGATATTAAAACTTAGGCTCTATACATCTCAGTGAAGCCATGAATATTGCAAATGTCAAATGAACTCCCTGATTTGTGTAGGTAAAGATACTGTAAGGTTCTATAGGGCCCATGCTCATACAGCAAACAGATCCTTTAGGACTTGCACCTGTACTTCAGCTGGCAGTATAATTAGGTCCCATATGGTTAATGAAATGTAACGTGTCAGTATTTTGTAGGCTGAGATTTGTCACATGGAGGTGTTGGATGTAACACCCACTCTACCAACTGTTCAAGAGGAGAAAAATACTAAATCAGATTAAAAACTTCTGTGTAAAAGAGAAATAGAAACCAGCCTTACAGCTTTGCATTTCCTGTGTTTCTATCCTTTTCTATCTTTCTACCTTCCAAGGGAAAGTATATCAATCAAGATACTTTTTCTCAACGATGTTTCAGAGTACCTTCTCTAAGGGCACAACCCCCGGGTGTTCAGTAGCATAACTTGTATACAAACTACACGTCCGTGAGCTTCTCTGTGCCCCACATTGTAAGTAGTGTCTGGGTGCCTCTTACTCTCCAAAGTATTCATCCTCACAACATTTCCATCACACTTTTGAAATGTGGGTGTTTGGAGCAAATGCTTCAAAGACACCCTTGTGTGCCAATGCCCAGACTACAAAATGCCAAACCATTATAAAATCATTCAGCAGGCCTAATGCAGATGGCTGGAGGCATATTCCCATCAGGATACAGAAGGGACTGCAGGCACATCCAGCATACTTCTGATGCAGTCTGTTGTGCTGAGCAACTAGCTGAGTTTCTCAGTTCCAGAAGGTTGTGTCCCATGTCATACTTCCGAATGGACTGATCATTTTGAGCACAATACTGTAATGGTACAGACCAACAGTGTATTTGAACCAACAAGGCACAATCTCTACAGTTTTATCAGGGCCACATGGGCAGTCCAGAAGAGCACACATCTGGGTTTCTCACTTCTACATAAACCATTGCAAACTCCCTTCTCCCATAGCCACTGCAATGTCCTGCTCTCCACACCCAGTATTCTCAGGTTAAATTTCCTACTTTTGGTGATTTGATTTGACTCTCACTCTTGAATGGGGCCAGAAAAAGAGATAGTACTATATTTCTACCCCACAGAGACACAAGCTAACCAAACAGCAAAGGCAGGTTCACAGCATAGACTAGAGGACACAAGGCTTCCCTCTTATAACGGGGTTTAATGTGATGAATACGCCATTGCATGTGAATGGAGATGCTTCACCAGTAGCCTGACATGGTCATAAGTGACCATGCATGACTGAGATACTTCTCAGCACTTTGCCTCCTGTGTCAGACCTATTTGCACATCAAGTCTCCCACAGGGAGGTGCCCGAAGGCACCATCTAGCCCTACCTGAGCAGCCTGTGAACAACTCACATAGAATCTGTCTGCATAAATTGTTGGCTGAATACATGTGAATAATGCTCAGACCTGTAATAAAATCAGCTTGGGAGCACTATGTTAACCTAGATGATTTAGACAGTTCTAGTTAACAGGTGAGAGGCCACAGGGAGAGAAAGAGAGAGAGAGAGAGAGAGAGAAAGTCACACAAGTGAAGAAGCATTCAAACAGGGAAGGCTGGTGGAAAAGAGCAATTAGTTAATCTACAGTTCAAACAATTTTCACTTCCCAATAAAATTCCATAGCAGAATGTTGTTATAACCATAAAGCTTACACTCCTTGGTTGGATCTTAGATACCTTACCGGAAGATACTACACCCCTAGCCTGTCACAGCCACTGCATAAGTCTGTCTTCTGTACAAAATCCGTAAGTTTGAGATCCCTGAATGCTTGGTGTACCAGATGCTTCAATTTGAACTACTGAAGCACTCTGACATATAAGCTTGTGCATAAATGTCTTTAGATTTAGGGGAAAAAAAATAGAATCCCTCCATAGAAATTCTGTCTGACTGAATAAAACTTTCAACCCTATATCCTGTAAGACACAGACTATCTACATATTCTTGAGATATGTCCATAGGAACGGACATGCCAAAAAAAGGTTGAGCATTGAAATACCCTGTAGAGCGGGTTTCCAAAGCAGACATGTAAGTCAGAGAAAGAGAGCATCTGATACAACTTCAACATTTTTAGACCCCTTAAATAGAGCTCTTCTCATGCTTTCCCTTTACAGAAAGAAATAGGTCAGACAAATTGCCTGTCTTTACATATGCATGAAAAGGAGCAAGGAAGGTAACTTCACATCCCACAGCAGTGATGGAATGAAAAAAACAAAGAAGCCATTTTTATATATAAACATAACTGAAGACATATGAGAAGCTTGTATTGGAAAGATAATATGCACTCTCTCACAATTCAATTTTGGGCACATATCCTAATCTTTTTGAAAGCTTCAGTTTACGTGAAAAGGATTTGAGTCCTGTATTTTTTTGTAATAAAGATGAAAAAAAAGGAAAAACTACTCACCTGTCAAATGCAGTCTGAGGTTCTGTTCTACTCATAAAACCAAATAAGCAGCACCTAAAGGTTTTTATTAATATTCCTCACTGGAATTCTTTGGAAACCTATGATAAAATTCTTCTCTGAGATGCAAAGCCAACATGGAAATGGGAAAGGAGATGAACCTCACTGCTAGTCCTCCATCAACAGAAGGTGTAAGATCCCTTTCCAAACTTCTAGCTTTTGCTCCTTTTCCATGCCTAAACACAGTTCCACTCGCTGTCAGGATTCAGCACTGCTTCTGGATCACAGCCATACTGAGCCAATACTTTCTGCAAGCCAGGGTGCACCCCCAAGACCATGTCTGCATCCTCCCTGACTGCTCACTTCTCTTGCCTACAAGGACCATCTTCAAAGCAACCTGATGGAGAGAAAGTGGGTGAGAGATGGTGTTGGGTTCTTCAAGTGCAACATATTTTGTCCAAGAACCTTCATTTGAGAATGAAGTTGGGTATGAAGATTGTTGAAGGTAAAATAGAGGAATAATTTCAGCTTATCTTTCACCTTCAAGGCTCTGCTTGCATATGAAAAAATGTCCCATTTTTCACTAAATGCCAAATCTGCATATTGAACAATAGCCATACTCTAGGATTTAAGATAAAATAAATTTAGACTTGTTGGAAAATATATCTAGCTAGAATCAGATCTTTTAAAAGGAGAATCTGGACTTTAAAGCCTGAACTTTAAAAGACAGGCTTCTCCAGGTGAAAGAACTTTAAAAAGAGTGTGCAATTTTAATGGCCTTTTTTTTTAACTAGGACTCAGCCTGCATTGGTTGATAGTCATGGTCACATATACCAAAAGTTTTAGAAAATTTCAAATCAGTGCATCCTATCTTATTCACAAAATTTTTTACGTGAAATTATTTGGTAATCTTATTTTGAGCAGGGTGAGATAAGAGGGGGAAAAAAAATCAAACCTAATTAGGAGGAAGAAGCAAAGAATTAATGTAACTAGAAAAGAGACAGGGAGAAGTTAAAAAAAAACAAACCACCAAACTTTGAGGAAGGTGAAATAGAAAGCCAGATGGGCAGATTCAAGATAAGATGGAAGTAGATAATTGTAAAAGGCAAAAATAAACAGTACAAGATTACAGGTCACCACTCCATTGATTTGTTAATAAGATAAGAAAGAGCAGTTTGTATGTTGATCTGTGGAAAACCATTTCCTGTCTCACTTCAGGCTGAAGAAGTAAATGGAGTACCAATCTCACTAAAAAATAAGGGTACATGCTCTTAAAAAAAAAGGATTTGACAAATCTGGAAAGATTTGTATAAAGTCTATAAGAATAACTTAGCATCTTGAAAACCCACTTCACAGAAGTGACAGGAGAACTATAGCGCTCTGGTTTAGCCAAAATAAAGATTAGAACAGTGCCTGGGAAAAGAAGATTTTCCCTAGGAAGAACTTACCGTGATAAAGGGTGATAGGTTGGAGCAACACAGTTGATTGTCTCATCTGAAAAGTGAGTAATTCACAGTCTGAACAGACTACCTGACAGTGAAATCAACTCTGTCTTTACATAAGATCCTTAAGTGAAGATGGTCCGTATGTATCTTCATAAACAATATGTTTTAGCCAAAGTAATAAATACTAATAATTAGCTGGCATTTTATTACCTATCTTACCTATCAGAATTAGGATATGGAGAATAGATTTCTGTACATTCAAATCAGGGAAAAGTGAACATGTTCTGTGATTCCACAATTCGTGATCAACTATAGTTTATATATATTTGCCTTATGTACTCCAGAATAGCAATCTAGGACAACTGATTCACCTGCTGTAACCATCTTCTTCACAGAAGTAAGGTAATTTCCTAGATTCTGATCATAGTCCCCTCAATAAGACTTTGCAGTACCTCTATTCTTCCTCCTAATACCTATAACATCACCAAGGAAGTTAGAAGAAATGTATCTCAGGAAGGAAAGCTAAAGGAAAAAAATATCTAACTTTAGTTCAAGACAAATAGGAAGCATTTGACTAGATCACAGCAGACTGAGGGACAGTCTGTTGAGAAATTTTCCTCATACTTGCACTGTTCTCAACAGTTAAGTTGCATTTTGACTGTGGGATTCATTCAGTGTGATGGTTTATCATCCCCCCCAGATATTGTCTTTCCAGTTCATCTAGTACATATTGCACTTTGAGAAACAGCCATTCCCCATACGTTGTTTGGCTGCTCTTTGACAATGTAATTGATTTTATATGGAGGCTTTTAATTATATCACCTTGATTATGTATTGTCCAGCCACAAATGTTGTCAAACACTTCCAGAAAGAAAAATCAAATCCCTAAATTAAAGGAAATCTTAAATACACTCTTTTCCAGTCAACATATTTAGAAAGATGAGTTAAATTATGTTCATTTAAAAACAAGGCAGTGATTTATGAACAGGATTGTCTCAAAATTTGATTGCCAAGGTAGATGGCAACTGTTCTGTTAATAACTTCCCAATCAGTTCTTTAACGCATAGACATACTAAATAATTATATAAACACTATGTGTTACAGCATGGTATGCCTCCACATCACGAGCCTGCAAACAGATTTTAGTAAGATGGATGCAATATTATTCTCTGTCCAGTGGCTTTCAAATTAAATTAAGGCAAAGTCTATAATTTTTGACTCACCTCCAAGATCACTGTCTCCTGCATGATTCAAGATTCAGCAAATCAAAACTGCCTTAGGGAAGACTAAAAATTTAAAAGATCCAGCATAGGCCCTTTGCATTTTCTTAGCTTTCAGTGATATCACAAGTTAGCTCTTGTAAGCCCAGGAAATATCCTTCATGTATGGATCAATATAAATATATATTCTGCTCCTTAACTGTACGTGAAGTTCCCAATTTTGAAGCTTCATTGATTTAATTCCTGCACTACTAAGCTGCCTACAATATGTTTTTGATGCATAAAGATACTGATAAGTGCAGGACATCTTCCTTTTCCTTGTTTATGTAACAAATTAAATTCTATATTCTTGTAAAGTCTTTTCATACCCGAGGTCTTAAACTAGCCCTCTGGAAAGTGGGTTCTCATGCTAGTCCTTTCAGTGATGTTGGTTAGTTTTTTTCTGTCTCTCTCCCGTTATTCCCTGCCTTCAACAGAGCCCTGATCTCCCCTGAATTCTCAATAACAGGATATATTTCCAGGAATATTAAATAATATTTTGAGTTTATTTTGGTTTTTTTTTTCATATATTAAAATGTACCAATTGTGTTTTTGACCTTGAAATCTATGAAAAATTACTTCACAAATTAATGATTTAAATTTCCTGTCACCAGGTAGCATACATGACAAAAGAAAAATCTATGGTTTCAAGAATAAGAAATACAGATTCAGAAGTACCACAAATGTTTATGAATAATAAATAATGGGACCCGGTTCATCAGCTTCTCCTTGACTATTGGATTAAGGAGATGTCAACGAATCCAAAAATATTTAATTTGCATACAGGATTGGTGGTATGAAACACATGCTAAATAAGATGGGATGTGAAGGGAAACTTCCATTTTATCCTTCCTGAATAAAATGCTTTTTATCAAAACTGGTAAAGAACACTAATATTTGTGCAAAGCAGTTAAAAGTTCACACCTTGTAGAATGAAATTCCCATTTGATTTATCAAGTTATCTTTTATTGTCTCTTTTAATATAACTACATGTCAAGCAGTTTATTTTTGCCAGCTTCTAAGTTTTATCACAGCTTTCAACCACCAAAAAATGTTATTTAAGTTTTCAATTCTGACTTGGGATAAAAATACTTTGGGAACTTTTTTTTTTTAAATTGTATGGAATATCTGTTTTCTGACCAGTTCTATAGCATGTATTTTTTTAATCTCAAAGACAAAATATCAATGAGGGAAAAAATATCAGTGAGGAAAGTGAATCACACTGTCACTACCCATAGCAATCTGATAGCACATATTAGAAGGACTGTCTTTCATAAATTTGCTCTGACCCAGCAAGTACTGCGCATTGAAACTTTGTTTTCTGAAAGATTTCCAAATCTCATCAGCCTAATAGATCCTTCCCTGACTGAAGAGGTGCACCCTGGGGACGAGGACAACAATAACTGTTCCATTTCCAGGTTTTAAGCAGCAGAAAAATGGAAGATGAAGCTGGAGGTTGCTGGATTCCCATTGTTTCTTCTCAGTGAAGGCAAGTTTCATGACACTGCAACTTTCATTGAGTTGCTATGGAGTCTAAGTGGCAGAAAAGGTGACATTCAAACATTTAGCACCTAAATAAAAAAAGCAAGGTGATATTTTGATGATCCAAATGACCTGCTCTTAGCTAAGTTCATCTTACATAATTCCTTTAAAAGTGATTTTTCTTTTAAAGCTTGAGAATAGTAGACCTCCTTGCTGAATAGTCCACCACCTTCCCTTTGCTGTCTCATGGTATTTCCCCAAAAAATCTTCATCCCCATTACATTCACAAAATGAGGGGTATACAAATAAGAACACCCCTCTCACTTTGTGTTTTTCTGTCAGTCAAGATCCTTCACAGTAGGTATGTCTGGCCTGAGCAGTCTAACAGCAATGTTAAAATGTTTTCTGGGTAGTCACTCACTGCAGAACAAAGCAAACATTAGCTCAATACTACTTCAGTTTTCTGTCTCAGTNGAGAGATTGCATTTGCTCACTTTTCACAACTGGGATGCTAGGACAAATATTTGAAATTAGGAAAAAAAATCTACCTCTGCTGCACATGCCAACATTCAATAAAAATGAGCAAACAGACGGATAGAATTAGAACTTGGGTTGGGTTTTCATTCCCCATATTTTCTTTCAGATGAGAGATATTTTTCATTTTTATTACAAGATTAATGTGATTAAGAGCATATCAAATTCTGATCATCCTGATCTCAAAATTTATGCTTGAAACAGTTAAAAAGTAATTTCAGAAACCCCCAAAACACAATTATTTTGCTCAATGGCAAAAATTCAACATTGCTGAAATGGAACATTCTCCAGTCTTCAGAGAGGACATCCTTCAATTTTCAAAAATATATTTTTAGAAATAAATTTTCTCTTCAACTGAAAATGTTTTCTTGGACTAGCACAGACCTTTTTGGTACATTGTTTCAATGTGGGAGTTTTTCTGCATATAAAGCATGAAAAAATATGAAAACATGAAAAATAACCTATGCTTAAAAAAAATAACATAATTTTCAATCATATTACTTTGTGAAAAGCAAATAATATTTCTGACCATGATACAATTGTCGTATCTAAAGAAGAATAATCTTGAGTCTAAACGAAAAATCTCATATAAGCACAGATTGTTCCAAAAAGCAGGTTTAACATCAACTTGTTGCAGCTTTTTTGCTCATTTCTTCCTCTTTAACGCACAGACTATGACTAATTTTAATTTTGCTTTTTATTTGGTAGCAAAGGATGGGGGCAAAAACAATCTTGTAACCAGACACATTTGAACAAATACGGAAGGGACTGTGTGAAATAATCCTTATATGCAGGGGGGAAAAGTTCTGCCTTTGTTATGCTTGTCAGATTACATCCCAAGAAAATTAATGTGAATCACCTCTTTATATGCACTTATGATACATTCAAATGGAGGAAAGTAATATTAAACAGAGAGTACTTTGAGGATGAGTTTGATCCAGTGTTTATCTGAAGAGCTGTCTGAAGAAAATGTCAACAGTAGCTTATTTCTTAAGACTGTGTTCAAAAGCAAATTACACCTTTTACATAATGGAATTAGATTTATCCCTTGCCACCCCCAATACATTTGGCTTACTGCATTTCAATTGTACCCCTGTACAGTTCTATTTTTCTAGCATGCATCACCTCTTCATCCCATTCAGTGTAGCAAAATAAATGGTTTCCAATGGCAATAGAATTTGCCTTTCTAGCTACTAATTACTTTGACTCCAGGCAAATTTTAAGCACGGATTCTCAGGTATTGACCTTGTTTCTGACTAGGAAGGCTTGACCCAAATGTCAATCTAGTCAACAGGAGGGTATCAAGTTCAAACCGGCTTTCAAAATGAAGCCTTCAAACTGCAATGATAGGAAAAGAGAAAATTGTGCATATTTTTCTCAGATCTTTCAAAAAGACTAGGGAAGGCTTTCCTATGGGAAATGAGGTAAACAGGCAGCTCTTTATCTCTTTCAGTGGCCAGCCAGCCTCCCCTTGGTTTCTCCAACCATTTCCCATTATTTGTGGGGTCAAGTGGTTAAGCAAGAAAAGGCTGAGACAAAATGCCTGTGGTGCATGAGCTGCGTGGCCCATCTGCATGCCAGCCATCACCACCCAAAAGCCAAACAGAGGTACAAATTTTCCTCTCTACACCTTCCTTTGTGCATCAGTTTCCATGGAGGTGGACAACATGAGCTAAAAAGAATTTCTAACATGCTTGAGAAACTGGGAGACTAAACTAGGGGACTTCTCTCTGCTGTGCTACCTTGCTTCAGAGAGATGCACAGGCAGAGTACTCAGCTACATTATTGACTTGCTGTCTGTCTGTGAAATTGGTTTAAAAAGTAAATGGTGGTTTAGTTTTAAGGAAAATTTGTTTAAGCACAGATCATATCACAGTGGTGGAAAAAAACATCTGTAGGGTTAACTGAAAGAATTAGTCCAGCACACCCTTCATGCCTATTGTAGCAATCCATAAAGTTGAAGACACTTCAGGCTTTAAACAACAAGTCCTCAGCACAAGGAGTTTCACATCACAGGTTCCCTCATTCCTGCTCAGTCCTAGCTCTCTGCCTTGCAGTGTTAACTTATTTGTTCATGGAGCCACAGTGTGGCCTGTACTACAGAACTGATAAGGCTTTTTGAAAAAAAGAGCCCTCGTGGTGTGTGAAAAAGGTTTATTTTAAATCCAGATTTGTTCAGAGTAGAGGCCCACAAAATATTCAGTGAAAGGAAGAATTGGGGAGTGGGTAAAACAACAATAATAATAACTCCTGAAAAAGCCAAGCAAGGCAGAGTTACAACTCAAGACTTGCAAAGATTTTTGAAAGGCCTGTGTAAAATACATAGTAAGTGAAGATGACCACTGTTTTATGAGAAATATCATTCATTTGTTGTTTACATTTCCCATTGAAGGGATTGCAGAAACTTCCACTGTAAAATTACAAGAGCTACACTGACAGTAGTCCTTGTTACCTTCCCATTTTTAGGAAAAACAATTGACTTTTAGTGGTTACTTGTATACCTGGAGGCATCACCTAGATTAAACTGTGACGCTAAATGTCAAAGGAGCAAATCTAACAAGAATCTCTCAAACTTTTTTTGTTTGTTTTAAATATGGAAGTCTTGAGTAACGGTTTAATAACAAACCTTCAGACTAACCCCCCAGAATTTTAATAATCCACTGAAAATACAGATAATTATTTAATGCATAAGGAAAGATTTAAACAAGAAGCCTTTTATTGTGAAACTACTGATGTATTGTAGGCTTTTCTTACATTGGATCAAAAAGAGATCTGTAAATTTATCTGCTGATAGAACTATGAAAGCAATTAAATAACCAGACTTTTTATGCATCTTCTTTCTCCACATCCAGCTTGAGAAGAGAGGACCCTCCCCCTCCTTGGAAATCCTTCACAGAAATCAAAGATCATATTTCAGAAGAGTATGTTTAATGAATAAAAATTAACTAAAGTTAATTAATGTAGATGGCCAGAACTATTGGAAGTATGGAAAGAAGGACTACTTTCAATGGGAGGTCAAGATCCTACATCAATAAAAACTCCAAAGAACAGGATTCTATTTTGAAATAATAACTATGAATGTAGTACACTGAGTTGAGCAGCATATCTGGAATGTTTACAAGTAAACAAATATTATACTAAAAATAATTGCAAAAAAACCCCAAAAAACCAAAACCACAGACAACAAAAACCAAACAAAACCAACCAACCAAACAAGCAAGCAACCTAAAACTCTCTTTTGCTTGTTTACCCAATTCCTTTTCTTTAAGACTCATGTGTAGGGTTTTTAATAGTGTTTTTAAGGGATTACCTGTGCCATAATCTTTGGAAAGTGCCCAGAACATCAGACTTTGTCACATTTCAAAGAAATACCTTGTTCAGTTTGTATTTTTCTACCCCATGATAAATATCGTATCTTCTATTGTAATAAAACATTTGTGCGATGTTATTTACCTGGAAAATCTATTCATCATCATGATCAGACCATGCAAATAGATGATAGAATCAGAAGGTTCCCAGAACCAAAGTTTAATGTTCTTTCACTGAAGTCCAGAATTATATTGCTGCAAATATGCTACGAATGAAGCCTCAGGAATTAACAACATACCACCTATCTCATCCACATTAATAATGGCAGAAGCAGGGACATGTTGTACTACATATATCATTCATCATTCCTTCTTCACATTCAGCGCTTCTCTCATTTACTTCTCTTGTATTGATCATAGCATCTATGTTCCACTCCAACCACTGTTTCCCTATTCCCTTCTTTCCAATGCACAGTACAAAGTTCCTCTGCCGTGAGACTAACATGCCATATGTTACTGTCTGCTCCAAAGAGCGTCCGCAGAAAGTGGTAAAAGTATGGATTTTCATTCTGTGAAGAATCAGGCCTTGATATAAGCTTGAGAATTCCCACATAGAATATAAAAGCATCCCATCTCAATAAGGATAGGTGTAAAAGTAGTACATAGACAAAACTAGACGAGTCGTCAAAAGCAGTCAGGATATAAAATCTTATGGTAATGTGATATGTCAATGGCATTATTTTTTACCATGATGCTATTACTATTTGTGAAGGCAAGGCTGCACACCTAGCCATGCCAAAGGCATCAGCTGGTACAGAAGACCTTCATTAGATTATATAACGTAGACAGTGATTTATACACTGTTTTATAGACTGAAGTTTTAGATTAAACTGCTAATATATTCATGCATCCCCATACAAAAGAGGCTGCAGTCATTTACCAGCTTTCACTAGCATGATGGAAACATGCTTGCATCAATCCGCATGCAAGACTAGCATTGGACCAGTATCTCCCCAAAAAGGGCTTTGAATAGTATACAGTCTGCCAGAGAAGCATACTCAATGTGTGGGAAGGGCAATCTGCTCTCTATTGGTTGTAATAAAGCCAGCAGCATCTGCTGCTGTTCAGCAATGTTGCCACCACTACTCATTCTCTTAACATTTTTCATTTCCAGATTGTATTTTGAGCCTTCCATTCAGAAGTTGTCTGTTTGAACAGAGGTAACATGGTGAAGTCCTAAAACTCATCACAGAACCTAATTCTGTAAAATTCATTAAATGGTCATGTCATTAGTTAGGGGCTGATGAAACCTACTCTTAAGGCAGTATGAAATTCTAGTCATTTATAACAACATGAAAACACTCAACTCCACCAGTACAAGAAATAACAAAATCAAG
This sequence comes from Lepidothrix coronata, assembly GCF_001604755.1. Classification (NCBI taxonomy): domain Eukaryota; kingdom Metazoa; phylum Chordata; class Aves; order Passeriformes; family Pipridae; genus Lepidothrix; species Lepidothrix coronata. The sequence continues at coordinate 1,670,194 of NW_016690256.1, read as the reverse complement.
TAAGCTTTCCCATAGCATATCCCCCTAATCGTATTCTTTATGAACACTGGGTAAAAGGCTTAAGTTCTACCTCTAATAAATAAAAAGAGGAAAGCAATCTAGCCCACAGTTCTGATTTTCTGGACAACTGATAAAAGCAATTTAGCAGACATGGAGCATATCTCTGTGAAGAAGATGCAAGGAGATTTGCCTTGCTCTCTTGCAAAACCAATGTAGATATGGAGCAAGAAGTCAGTTCTATACTGAGTGTCATAAAAAGGATGGAAACTGTTCTGATCTCAGGGAGATAGGACAACTTGCATTCAGGTACTATCTAGAATTGCATGTTTTCTAGTATCCGTGCCTCTGTAACTCAGATGTTAAGCAGGAACGCATTCTGACTCACCTATAGTTTCAAATTATGATTTAACTGTCATCTGCACTATGAAGACCAGATGCTTTCTCAGTACCCATTGATCTTAATATAGATAAAGAAAAATAAATAACTGTCTACTAAATTAAATTAAGGTCACTTAGGAGACTTCAGAGCAAGCACTTTTACTAATAAGTAGCAAAGAGCACACACAATCCTGTGTTTCAAACTTTGTTTTCAGCCATTGACAAAATGATGCTACTTCAGACCCGCAGAGAATGTGAAGTTATTATTAAGTAAAGTCTATACTGTTGACAACTGACTGGCAAAAACCCAACATCATCATCCACTATTAGACAACATCAGAGTAGTTAAAAGGCATTCTTATATGTTAAAAAAGAACCTCTTACCTTCAGTATGTACAGCAGAAACATAGGTCCAGTTATAGCGTTTGACAATGTCCACCATAGCCTTTGCTTGCTGTGCATCAGATGGCACAACTCTCATAAAATACTTGAACAGAGTTTTATCGCTTAGGTCCATACTTGTGGCAGAATAAGCAATCTGAGGTATATTGAAAAGCTGCAACAAGTTCTGGACCTGGATAGCAACAGAGCTAGAGCCAGGTCCAATGACACCAACAATGGGTTTCTTGGAGTGGAAAGACGACGATGTTCCATCCACACATCGCACCATCCCTTCCTCCTCTTCTGATGAAATAAGAGAGTCTCTTATAAACTCAATGCTCTGCTCCAGAGCCACAGCAGAATGCCAGCAGGAGTCCCTTATTTCACATCCTAGAGTTATATTTGGCAACAGTGTGGGGTCCAAATTAATTCTGTCAAGGGTATGTAACATTGCCTCCACTCTTTGAATGCCATACTGCTCTCTTACCTCTCCACATTTCCTCTCGTGAACCTTGTCAACAGTTGGCTGATGATGGACAGAGAATAGAGCTCCAATGATAATATCACCAGGCATGTGTGCAACCACCCTTCTTTCATTTGCCTGTGCTGAAACCAAAAGCCCAAAGTTCCCACAGACATCTTCCTTCAACAGCAAGATTGCAAGGAACAGCAAAAGGACCATTTTAGGAAATGGTTTAGGCTGGTAGAGACAGCATGATGGAACAAAGTTGGAGAGCTGGTGAAAAGCAGTTATCAAATCTTTTGGATAAAAAAACCACTATTCTGATGCTTAGTAAGGAGTTTGCTTGTATTCTCTAAGGAGTCACCATCATCTCCGCGTGGATACCTATGCAGAGCTGCACATGTGGTCATAATCCTCATAACCTTCAAAAATGAATAAATAAGAGAAAGAGCTTTAAAATGATTTATAAAGTCAACTTTATAATCTCTTGTAAGATTGCACCTATTCCTACTGCTGTCAATGACTGTAATACATTTTCCCTTATGTACGCTTGCTTTCATCATTTTCGAGCTGAAAACTTTATCACACTTCAGTGTTTCACAATGCTAGGCTTGTACTTCTGCTAGTATAAACCAACGTCTTTCTTTTTGACACTCTTGTTTAAAAATTCTTTGGGGAAATGTTTTCAAAAGCACTAAAGACAGGCAAGTATTTAATTCCACAGAAGAATTCAAAAGCAACTGCCTTTAATTTCAGACACTTTCTATATCTCAAATACATACATCCCACTAACATACCTTGGGCTGTACTCTGTTATCAGCTACAGCATTAGGAAGTGGTTGTTGACACATAAAGCTGTTACTCTAAGGAATGCAGAATCTATAAACCTATTTTTTCATTGCAAGACACAACTTGAAACAAAATAACTTTTAAAATAAGTTAAGATTAAGAAAACTGCTTGAAATTAATATTTATATTTGTCTTAAGCAAAGGAACAGTAATTAGAAAACAGCAGAGTAGTGAAATTATTTTAATCTTTTTATATTATTACTTCAAAAATTGCCAAAAACAGTTTGAAAAGTCCTTGTATACTATAAACAACACTGGTAGAAAGAAGGCAACACAGAGACTATACAGATGCACTGATGCCTAAAATATTTGATCCATTACATTTACCGACAGTCTGCAACGCAATCTGTACCCATCTCTAGTGTTACTGAAGGATAAAAAAAAAAACAACCAGAAAATACTTCACATCTCGGGCTGTGGTTAATGGAAATTGAAAATATTCTACACCTAGCAGTGGATTTGCAGAAGAATGCTTCTGGATTTAAATACAGTGCTTAAGCAGTGGTTTGTCCAAGTCTTGACCCCTGAGCACATTAAAGTACTATCTATTGCTCCACACCTGCCAGTGAATACATTGATAGTAGAGAAAGCTAAGCACACTCTTAAATACAGGAAGATGCTGAGCTATTTAGTGAACCATATGCCCACTTTCATTATTGACAAAACAACTGAAAAATTATGGGGCAGAGCCTGACCTCAGTTTTATCAGCATAAATCTTTTGATGCAATAAAAAAATAAAAAATCTCCACAAATTTCAGACACCACCAATCATTTCTAGCCATTACTAATGACTCTGATACCGTCTAGATACTGCAAAGTGAAAGAAACCCTTGTCGTAGGAAATCTACCTCTGTTTCTTCCAGGTTGAAAATCTCACAGTATTCTAATCTTGAATTTACTCCTCACAGCTAGGTCATTCAGTATAGCATCAAGTAAAACTCTTCCTGATTCTGAAGATGAGACATGTAATCTAAAAACTCTTTTCTGTTTGATGTTAGGTTTGTTCAATTATTATTTTACCTAGACATCTATAAATTATAAAGTATTTACACAGGGGAAATCATGCCATAGTTTCAGTGAGTATTCCTAAATAAAATCTAAATCCTTAAAAAGAAAAAATATTGAATATAATTTTTTTAATGTTAATCACAATATTGTTAGGTTCATGTAATATTAATTTTTAATATTATAAAGTCCTAATAATAATATAAAAGTCAGACAACTGTAAAACACTTCAATAAGGTTTGTGGTTTTTTTAGTCTGTAAAGAGTTGGCTTATCAATACTGCAACCCTTTGCCACTAAGGAATAACAACAGCTCAGTTCAGGTTAATTAGTCTCTAATTACAGGCTATCACTGTTGCTTATGTCTTGCAATTGTTTGTTACATGACTCTGAAGTTGGTACCATATAATTTGAAAACAGTCTGAAGGGCGAATTACAGGAGATATCTTTTTACAATATCAAAACTATTAAATTCTTATGACTTTAATTAATTGAATGTATTATCACTTTAAAAATATTTAATTATTTATTAACTTACAAACATTTGGACAGCAATAATACTCTGTTATTTAAAACCATGGATCCTTATTTTTCTGAGCTTCTCAAATTAAAGCTATGTGTTCAAATCACAAGTATATTTAGAGAAATGCCAACTCTGCCTCAGATTGTAACTGGATATACAATTAGATGCCTTTTTATAACCAAGTTGTCTGTGAATCTGCATACGTACAAAGAGAGAGAGTTCAGAGAGTTAGGGTGAGCTTGTGGACTGAAAAAAGTATCCAATGCCCATCCACCATTTCAGTTCTACAACACACATTGAACAAATTTCTTGGTCTTATGTCTATGAATTAAATATGGGGATATATGGGGAAGAGAGGACAGTAAGGCTATTTTTATCTCCTTCACTACAAAGAACAGCTGTTTGCCCTTCTCTGTCTACAGTTGTATCTATCAGTATAAAATTACAGGGTAAAGAATGAGGCAAAGCTGAAAGTCTCCTTTATATTTCTGGTTCCAAAATATTAGCCTATATTATAGCTGGGGGATTCCTATGGCCCAAAAGCAGGTTCTGAGAGCAATAAAATCCTTCAACTCCATTGCATCCAAGGGAAAAGAAGGAGTCAAATGCAGACTGCAGTTGCTCTAAACTAATGAACTTTCTTCACTGTACTAAAGTGAAATTCAATTTACTTGGGACTTAAACTGTTACTAATTACACTGAGAACACTGCTACTTTTTATATTATTAGGCTTAGGACTTGCATCCAAGTACCCAAAGTCAGTGTGGGTTTTTTGTGGGATTTCGTGATGTAATGAAACAATCTGGAATTTATACTGACATAGCTAAGTGAGCCTACTAAATTTCAATGGATTTTTATTTGCATAATAGAGAACTGGTTCTGTGAGCATACTCTTGTGCTCATAAACTTAAAAATCACAGAATGGTTGAGTTGGAAAGGCACTTCAGGAAGTTATCTGGTCCATCCACCCCACTTTAAGTTCAACTAAAGCAGATTTCCTAGCTTCATGTCCAGTCAGCTTTTCAATATCCCTGAGGATGGAGCCTCCACAACTTTTCTGGGCAATTCGTTTGGCCACAAAGTAAAAAGGACTGGGTTTTTTAATATATTTAAACAGAATTTCCTGTATTTCAACTTATTCTTCTTGTCTGCATCCATCCTTCTGATGGATACAGCTGGCCATGTCATGCGAAGATACCATGAGAGTAATCAGGTAAAAAATCCCACTTTAGGCCAAAATGACTGAGCAGAGAGTTGATAGACTAAGAACACTAATTACATTTCCTGGAGAACATTCTTCTGAAGAGAATATGGCCAAGGGAACTACTCAAATATACAATTTTACTGTGCTTCTGTCCCAAGAGAATCACCAAGAAGTCACTTCTCGTTTTGATTACCATTCTCTCTTACTATAGGAAGCTTATTATTGCAAGCAGGATGAGTACTAAAATAAAACTAAGTAAAATTTTATAAGCTTAAATATAACTCCTCTTTAAATTGTTATGGATAACCCCAAAGGGAATTTGACATGCTATAGCCTTCAGACTGAGAACAGAGGTATCAGCAATATCAAAGACAGTGAACTGTAATGGGAATTATTTCCCAATTAATAATTTATCTTCTTTTACTTGCTTTCATTGATGAACACCATGCACAGCACTTATGGTCAAATTTATTTTTCACACTGTCAATTTCTTCAGCATCAATGGCCTTACCCTAAATTTACTGCAACATAGGCAAAATTAAATCAGGTACCTAATTACTGGTGTATCAAGGTTCCTAGTTTATTTTAGTTATGAATCTAACTATAAATTAATCCTGAATTCACGTGCTTTAACAATAGATGACAGATACTTTGGTCTCAGTCTTCTGGTGCATTAGCTTCACACTTGGAGCAATTGCAGAAGTAGTGAGACAAAAAAATAACTCTGCCTATCTGTCCTTTGCTCAGTCTCGCCACAGACAAAAATTTTTGGGCTACCCAGATGGTTGAAGACACAGATCTGATGAAACACTCAACATATTCCTATAACCTCTGTTCTCCCTGGCAAGAAAATCTTCATGCCAGTCTCTGATTCTCAGCTGTACCCTGAGGGCAGAGTTCCAGCTACTTCATGTTGAGGTTTAACTGAGTAGAAAATGAGCATCTGTAATATTCCATGAAACATCACACAAATCTTTCATCATTAAAATAATATAAATCTTTCAAAATTATTTCAATCTCAAATGCAAGTCCACCTGTACTTGCAGTCTGTACAGACCAAAAGAAACAAAAAAAGCATTAATATCTAAGGGCACTAAATAAATTTTGATCAAAAACCAGACTATGAACAGCAGTTCACAAAGTGCTGATTTTCCAGTATGTACGTGGCTGAGAGTTTATACATGGAGCACATCTGACTGTTCTTAAGGGCTTCTGCTACCGCACGTGTAACTGTGTTTAAACCTAAAGGATGACACCCTTTCCTGCTGTGACTTACATTATTATAGCAGCGCCCACTAGTGACCTCAGAGTGAAGCACCTGTCTGCTTTGCAACCTGAATCCTCTTGGCTCTGTAGTTTCTAATAGGTAAAACACGATTTTTTTTTTAATTTATTCTTTTTTACCTCATGAAAAAAATAATCAAAAGACAGGAGTAGAAATGATTTAGTTCAGACTTCTTCTTTGTTACAATTTTGTAAGTTTACAGCCTGCTTGTTCATAATCTCTGAATCTTAAGACAGATTTAAATATTAAAAATAAAATGTCAGATTATTGAATCACAGAACAGTGCTGTGATAGAGTGAGAACTCATGGTCCAATCCAACAAAGCACTCAGGAACATGTTCATTGTTTACCAGATGAAGAATACTGTTGATCAAATATCTATAAAGGCTTATCTAAAGTTTAAGGTCCTTCTTAAAGGATCTTCAGGATCAGAACAATCACAAAAACTAGCATCCTTAAAATCCATTCATTTGTAGTGACAAAATTTATTTATATGCTATATTAATTCTTTTCAGGCATTCATTTCCAGGCATTCATAAACCACAACTAATTTAAATCCATCAGATATGAGATAATATCTGTTGATATGAATCAAATCAGTATATCACAAGAAATTAACCAAGGTTTTGTCATCAGAGAAGGCAAAACCTTAGCAAGCAGAAACTGAATTACTGGTTCAGAGTCAGTCATGTCACTTATCACGCAGCGAAGATCTTTCAGTAGCAAAACATGGAACAGTCCTAGAAAAACAATTACATACAGAGAGAGACCTCTCAGCTCATCTCAGTTGGGATCAATGTCAAGAAAAAGTGTACACTCAGGATGCTAAGGCATGCTGAGTTCTGCTGGCTATTGGCATTGCAAACTCTAAACATTGGGTTCAAGCTGTTCTGGCAATCTATCTCCCAATGCTCAGGGGAGGCTCGCTTTGCAGAAGGTACCCCATACCCCTTCCTCAGAGGTAATTTAGTTCAGTTAAACAAAACCTGATGTACTCAAATGGTCTTTATTTGAAAAGCATGAAATATGAGCATCCTGTTCTGTTTTGAGATTTCTACCACTGTCATTACATTATCAGCTCTATGAATTTCAATGAGCAGTGGATAAAGTTCTTTAAGAAAGAAAACAGCCTTATAGAACAGGAGAGACTACGAAACAGTTTTCTATAATTCCACTTAGAAATAGGAAAAAAAAACTAAGCAGCAAGGAAGAATTTTCACCTTTTGTTCATAACAGCCACTGAAAATAACAGACTAGCATGCCGATCTTATGTCTTCATAGCTAATAAAGAGAGAATGTTATAATTATCAGCAATACCAGGAAGTTCTTCCCCATGCTATGCCCACACACATGCACTTTCTGGTTGATGAAACAGTTTTGGTTTTAGTATGTAGGTGTTTAAACTCCCAGGGAAACTTTCAATGATCTCTGTAATTCCACCAAATACACTGCTTACTGCTGCTGTTACCAAAAACCAGTTACACCATATGATGCAGGAATTAGTAGCTTGGGTTTATTTTCATCTGTAATCCTAGAAATGTTATTAATTAATAAAACTGTATGGTCTGGAGGAGGTGATCAAGAAAAAAAGTAGTAGCAGATCCAAAAAACATTTTTCAGCAAGTCGCAACAAGAGTGGTTATGGTGGCATTCCAGCACTGCCACTATGCCAGAATCACCACAGCTATGTTGGAAAATAGAATGAAAAGAAATCTATATAGAGACCCTAAAAAGTACTCTCTGAACATTTGAAATAACTATTAATGCTGTGATCGTGTAACATAAAAATAAGGATGTAGTCAAAGTATTTGATAATTTGCAAAATATCAGCATGTGATTGAAATGTTTAGGAATACAGTTTATAAAAAGAAAAAAAGAAAAAAAGTCATAGGGAATTTAAAGAACCTAACAGCCTCTATACATCTTTTCCTTTCAGAATTTAGAGTGGTGCATTTTCAACATGTGCCTCTGCCACTTTCAAGATGACCCCCTACTTTGTCCTCAAGACTTAGAAGAAAGAAGTGTCCTGGCTCCCACTACAGTCAGTCACCCCCTCCCCACCACCGGAAATTGCTTCTCAGAAAAGGGTTCGGATGGGAATGGGATTGCCTGGGTGGCGGAGCCCCAGGGTGCGGGACAGCGCTGCCTGCGGGCAGCGGCGGGGGAGGGAACGGGGCAGCGGCGGGGAAGGGAACGGGTAGCGGGAGGCGGGCAGCGGGAAGCAGACGCTGTCCCTGGTGCTGAGCACCGCTCGCAGCCGGCTTTCGCCTCTGGGCAGGTCTATGGAAGGGGAAGGCAAAAAACCAATCAGCCTAAAAATCAACCAGTGGTAAAAATTGCCACAGTGGTCACATTTGGCATGCAGGATCACATTTTTACAAATTAATTAAATAAATAGATCTGGGTCTTGGAGGAAACTATTGGGTGAGGTTAAGTCCCAGCATAGCTACCTGCACTGCCACAACTAAGTGGCTGTGCACACAGACCTATATAGCTGTGCAAGCAGACTGGTTTTTAGGTCTCTATCTCCCTATTCGGATAGCGGTATTGCTGTCCCTCTCAATCCATAATGAATCATTTTTGTACATGGAGACATTACCTTCGATTACTAAATAAGGAACAGACAGGGCTCGCTGATCAGAGCTGAGTGATTTGTCCCAAGGTCACACAGAAAAGTCTATGGCTGAGCTAAGCCTGGCTGTCCCTGGAAAACAAATACATTCCCGTTTCCATTACACCTTCCTGGCAAGACAAATCCCCACTTGTGAACGGAAGGACTATATCACACACATCATCAAGCCCAGGTATTATAGTACCCCAGCCCCCTGCAGCTCCACACGTATCCTGCTCCTGGGGAGGGATTAGTGCCTGCTTCCCTCCAGCACGCCGACACCCTGATGCCCCAGTAAACCCTAGAGAGGTACCACACCAGTTGGCTTGCTGGTCCACCAGGAGTTGTACTGGTCCTCCAGCAACCAGGGCACAGCACAAAAACAAGAGAAAGGGGGGGAAAGGGTGGAAGAGCCTCTCCTGCATCCACAGGGTTTCTGTCCATAATCCAGGGCACACAAATACCCTCTCCCACCCCACATCATTACCTTGTCCGTGGCAGCAAATGCTTCTTCCCACAGTGGTGGCAAACTGATCCTTTTGATGGCAATAATCAAGCCAGGTAGGAGTAGGTACCTCCTATTTTCAGCCACGGCAGAGAATAGCACTCCTCACACAGACCTTCTGGAGCTGAATAATCCTCAAATGCCTCTGCAAAGATCACCAGCAGGTGAGCCCCACTGGGCTAGCATTGTCACTCCTCCAGCTATAGACACATCCTGTTTTCTTCTGATCACAGGCAAATACTGAGGACCGAGTATCCTACCCCCGCAAATGCATGCACATACACACACGCTATGCAACACGCTGTTCTCTCAGAATCGCCCAAATCTCATTTGAAAGAGGCGTGAACGGTTCCTGGATTTAAGGGAGGGGGAAGACATGAGGAGGAGGAATAAACAAACGATGAAACAACAGATGCTCTCTGGCACCATAGCCTTGGTCTTCCTAAATACTTGCTGCAGCTTGACCCACCTGCTTAAACACCTCCGCCCTTCCTCACACATGCACGGTAGCAGCCTCTCTGCATTTATAAGGGGCTAACCCTGCGTTTTCCCCTGCTTTGAAGATTGCAAAGTCCCCCTACAAACCGACACCTCCTTCCTGGCAAGTAAGAAAGCGGCGATCGGTTCAGAGCAGCATCATACGAATGGGGGAAAAAAATAAAAGCAACAACAACAACAAAAAAACCCACAAAACAACCAAACAAAAACCTGGTTAAAATCGAGTCGCGGAGAAGAGTTTACCCCTGCGGTCCCGGCTACCATTTGCGAACTACCCCCGCCGAAGTTTGCTGTCCCTGGGGTCGCGGTGCTGGGATCCCGGGCGCTCTGCTGCCGCACCTGCGGGTCTGGGCTGGGAGGCTAGGAGGCTCTTCGTAAGGGGGAGCACCGGGCTTCAGCGCAACTTTTTAGTGCCACCAAGTGGCATAGATCCCTCCAGGAAACCAAACAGCCTGCCAGCCCTGGGCTCTGCCTGCTGCTCTCTGGCACGGGGAGAGAGGGGGATGCGAGACTAGCGACTACCCCACTACACACATACACAGACAGTGACATCAAGCAGAAAGGAGGGACTGTTTGCCACTGGAAGGATAGATTGCCCTCTCCAGCCCTCGCCCCTTCCCCTGGCTGCAGGGCAGCAGCACCGGCAAGACGAGGACTGATGTCCCTGCCAAGGGCAGATGGAGTTGCCAGCCCTACTGGCGTGTTGTGCCCCCCTGTTCCTGTTCCCTGCGGGCTGCTCCTTGCTCCTCCCCACGGCAGGTGCCACTTGCAGCCACCCGTTCCTACCGGGCTCCCTCCTCTCTGGCACCCCGGGCTCCCTGGACCCACAGGCGCTGCAGTTCCCCGCCAGCCTCCTGCCTCCACAGCCGGCATCCCTGGACCGTATCTGCAGACCTACGGGCAGGCTTCTTATTTGACTACGTTCTGCCCAAAAGCTCGGTACCCTGCGACCCTTCTGCTTCCCCACCCTCCCACAAACCCCACACCAACTCTCTCCCGTGCTATCTGCTGCCCGCACACCTACCTTGCCTCGATTAACCCTTCCCTCCCGTAGTCAACCAAAGCTTTGCATTCTCCTCTGGTATCACTGCATTCTCCCAAATCCTCCCCCTTTCCTCGCTCCCCCGTCTCACGGCTCAGCCCCACACACCCGGCTCCTGCTCCCATTCACACCCAGCCGTCCTGCTCCTCTCCAGCCCGCTGCACCACACAGCACCGCACTGATCCTTTCCTCTGCCCGGGGTGGGCAGGGACCCCCGGCACAGGGCCGGACACGACAGCTCTGAGCTTGGAGTGGGGGTGTATGGGTATTCATGGGGGGATGGGAGGGGTCCGAGGTAACCTGAGCCCCGACAAACTCAACACTTCCCTGCACTCTATTGCAACAACAGCAAACACCAAGGAACCCTCACAACACAATGCTAGACAGAGATCATCTCTTTATTCGAAGCTATTCTTAGCAAATAAATAAATAAAGTAAAATAGAATAAATAAATAATAAAACAAAATGTCATTTAGGTAAAAGCTGGTCTGGCATTTAAAAGGCTGCTGGGTCTGAGCATTTACCAGGTTGTATTTGCAGGGAAGGATTAGCTCGTGCATCCATTTTCGAGAATTAACAGTCTTTCTCTGCCACTGCTCCACAGCTTGATGCTCCCTCCTGGTTCCCCCCACTCTGGGTTGCTGCTTAAAATATTATCCTTTTTTTTAAGCAACTACTGAATGACCCAAATCCTGCTACTTGATGTAGCTGCCCCAGTGCCACTGCACTGCTACATCTAACCTGCACCCTATCCTCCTCCACACCCCTACCCCACTGAGTTAACTTGAATTAACAACTTAAGAACTTAATGTTGTTGNTCTAAAGTTTAAGGTCCTTCTTAAAGGATCTTCAGGATCAGAACAATCACAAAAACTAGCATCCTTAAAATCCATTCATTTGTAGTGACAAAATTCATATACCTGCTGAGTAAATTCTTTTCAGGCATTCATTTCCAGGCATTCATAAACCACAACTAATTTAAATCCATCAGATATGAGATAATATCTGTTGATATGAATCAAATCAGTATATCACAAGAAATTAACCAAGGTTTTGTCATCAGAGAAGGCAAAACCTTAGCAAGCAGAAACTGAATTACTGGTTCAGAGTCAGTCATGTCACTTATCACGCAGCGAAGATCTTTCAGTAGCAAAACATGGAACAGTCCTAGAAAAACAATTACATACAGAGAGAGACCTCTCAGCTCATCTCAGTTGGGATCAATGTCAAGAAAAAGTGTACACTCAGGATGCTAAGGCATGCTGAGTTCTGCTGGCTATTGGCATTGCAAACTCTAAACATTGGGTTCAAGCTGTTCTGGCAATCTATCTCCCAATGCTCAGGGGAGGCTCGCTTTGCAGAAGGTACCCCATACCCCTTCCTCAGAGGTAATTTAGTTCAGTTAAACAAAACCTGATGTACTCAAATGGTCTTTATTTGAAAAGCATGAAATATGAGCATCCTGTTCTGTTTTGAGATTTCTACCACTGTCATTACATTATCAGCTCTATGAATTTCAATGAGCAGTGGATAAAGTTCTTTAAGAAAGAAAACAGCCTTATAGAACAGGAGAGACTACGAAACAGTTTTCTATAATTCCACTTAGAAATAGGAAAAAAAAACTAAGCAGCAAGGAAGAATTTTCACCTTTTGTTCATAACAGCCACTGAAAATAACAGACTAGCATGCCGATCTTATGTCTTCATAGCTAATAAAGAGAGAATGTTATAATTATCAGCAATACCAGGAAGTTCTTCCCCATGCTATGCCCACACACATGCACTTTCTGGTTGATGAAACAGTTTTGGTTTTAGTATGTAGGTGTTTAAACTCCCAGGGAAACTTTCAATGATCTCTGTAATTCCACCAAATACACTGCTTACTGCTGCTGTTACCAAAAACCAGTTACACCATATGATGCAGGAATTAGTAGCTTGGGTTTATTTTCATCTGTAATCCTAGAAATGTTATTAATTAATAAAACTGTATGGTCTGGAGGAGGTGATCAAGAAAAAAAGTAGTAGCAGATCCAAAAAACATTTTTCAGCAAGTCGCAACAAGAGTGGTTATGGTGGCATTCCAGCACTGCCACTATGCCAGAATCACCACAGCTATGTTGGAAAATAGAATGAAAAGAAATCTATATAGAGACCCTAAAAAGTACTCTCTGAACATTTGAAATAACTATTAATGCTGTGATCGTGTAACATAAAAATAAGGATGTAGTCAAAGTATTTGATAATTTGCAAAATATCAGCATGTGATTGAAATGTTTAGGAATACAGTTTATAAAAAGAAAAAAAGAAAAAAAGTCATAGGGAATTTAAAGAACCTAACAGCCTCTATACATCTTTTCCTTTCAGAATTTAGAGTGGTGCATTTTCAACATGTGCCTCTGCCACTTTCAAGATGACCCCCTACTTTGTCCTCAAGACTTAGAAGAAAGAAGTGTCCTGGCTCCCACTACAGTCAGTCACCCCCTCCCCACCACCGGAAATTGCTTCTCAGAAAAGGGTTCGGATGGGAATGGGATTGCCTGGGTGGCGGAGCCCCAGGGTGCGGGACAGCGCTGCCTGCGGGCAGCGGCGGGGGAGGGAACGGGGCAGCGGCGGGGAAGGGAACGGGTAGCGGGAGGCGGGCAGCGGGAAGCAGACGCTGTCCCTGGTGCTGAGCACCGCTCGCAGCCGGCTTTCGCCTCTGGGCAGGTCTATGGAAGGGGAAGGCAAAAAACCAATCAGCCTAAAAATCAACCAGTGGTAAAAATTGCCACAGTGGTCACATTTGGCATGCAGGATCACATTTTTACAAATTAATTAAATAAATAGATCTGGGTCTTGGAGGAAACTATTGGGTGAGGTTAAGTCCCAGCATAGCTACCTGCACTGCCACAACTAAGTGGCTGTGCACACAGACCTATATAGCTGTGCAAGCAGACTGGTTTTTAGGTCTCTATCTCCCTATTCGGATAGCGGTATTGCTGTCCCTCTCAATCCATAATGAATCATTTTTGTACATGGAGACATTACCTTCGATTACTAAATAAGGAACAGACAGGGCTCGCTGATCAGAGCTGAGTGATTTGTCCCAAGGTCACACAGAAAAGTCTATGGCTGAGCTAAGCCTGGCTGTCCCTGGAAAACAAATACATTCCCGTTTCCATTACACCTTCCTGGCAAGACAAATCCCCACTTGTGAACGGAAGGACTATATCACACACATCATCAAGCCCAGGTATTATAGTACCCCAGCCCCCTGCAGCTCCACACGTATCCTGCTCCTGGGGAGGGATTAGTGCCTGCTTCCCTCCAGCACGCCGACACCCTGATGCCCCAGTAAACCCTAGAGAGGTACCACACCAGTTGGCTTGCTGGTCCACCAGGAGTTGTACTGGTCCTCCAGCAACCAGGGCACAGCACAAAAACAAGAGAAAGGGGGGGAAAGGGTGGAAGAGCCTCTCCTGCATCCACAGGGTTTCTGTCCATAATCCAGGGCACACAAATACCCTCTCCCACCCCACATCATTACCTTGTCCGTGGCAGCAAATGCTTCTTCCCACAGTGGTGGCAAACTGATCCTTTTGATGGCAATAATCAAGCCAGGTAGGAGTAGGCACCTCCTATTTTCAGCCACGGCAGAGAATAGCACTCCTCACACAGACCTTCTGGAGCTGAATAATCCTCAAATGCCTCTGCAAAGATCACCAGCAGGTGAGCCCCACTGGGCTAGCATTGTCACTCCTCCAGCTATAGACACATCCTGTTTTCTTCTGATCACAGGCAAATACTGAGGACCGAGTATCCTACCCCCGCAAATGCATGCACATACACACACGCTATGCAACACGCTGTTCTCTCAGAATCGCCCAAATCTCATTTGAAAGAGGCGTGAACGGTTCCTGGATTTAAGGGAGGGGGAAGACATGAGGAGGAGGAATAAACAAACGATGAAACAACAGATGCTCTCTGGCACCATAGCCTTGGTCTTCCTAAATACTTGCTGCAGCTTGACCCACCTGCTTAAACACCTCCGCCCTTCCTCACACATGCACGGTAGCAGCCTCTCTGCATTTATAAGGGGCTAACCCTGCGTTTTCCCCTGCTTTGAAGATTGCAAAGTCCCCCTACAAACCGACACCTCCTTCCTGGCAAGTAAGAAAGCGGCGATCGGTTCAGAGCAGCATCATACGAATGGGGGAAAAAAATAAAAGCAACAACAACAACAAAAAAACCCACAAAACAACCAAACAAAAACCTGGTTAAAATCGAGTCGCGGAGAAGAGTTTACCCCTGCGGTCCCGGCTACCATTTGCGAACTACCCCCGCCGAAGTTTGCTGTCCCTGGGGTCGCGGTGCTGGGATCCCGGGCGCTCTGCTGCCGCACCTGCGGGTCTGGGCTGGGAGGCTAGGAGGCTCTTCGTAAGGGGGAGCACCGGGCTTCAGCGCAACTTTTTAGTGCCACCAAGTGGCATAGATCCCTCCAGGAAACCAAACAGCCTGCCAGCCCTGGGCTCTGCCTGCTGCTCTCTGGCACGGGGAGAGAGGGGGATGCGAGACTAGCGACTACCCCACTACACACATACACAGACAGTGACATCAAGCAGAAAGGAGGGACTGTTTGCCACTGGAAGGATAGATTGCCCTCTCCAGCCCTCGCCCCTTCCCCTGGCTGCAGGGCAGCAGCACCGGCAAGACGAGGACTGATGTCCCTGCCAAGGGCAGATGGAGTTGCCAGCCCTACTGGCGTGTTGTGCCCCCCTGTTCCTGTTCCCTGCGGGCTGCTCCTTGCTCCTCCCCACGGCAGGTGCCACTTGCAGCCACCCGTTCCTACCGGGCTCCCTCCTCTCTGGCACCCCGGGCTCCCTGGACCCACAGGCGCTGCAGTTCCCCGCCAGCCTCCTGCCTCCACAGCCGGCATCCCTGGACCGTATCTGCAGACCTACGGGCAGGCTTCTTATTTGACTACGTTCTGCCCAAAAGCTCGGTACCCTGCGACCCTTCTGCTTCCCCACCCTCCCACAAACCCCACACCAACTCTCTCCCGTGCTATCTGCTGCCCGCACACCTACCTTGCCTCGATTAACCCTTCCCTCCCGTAGTCAACCAAAGCTTTGCATTCTCCTCTGGTATCACTGCATTCTCCCAAATCCTCCCCCTTTCCTCGCTCCCCCGTCTCACGGCTCAGCCCCACACACCCGGCTCCTGCTCCCATTCACACCCAGCCGTCCTGCTCCTCTCCAGCCCGCTGCACCACACAGCACCGCACTGATCCTTTCCTCTGCCCGGGGTGGGCAGGGACCCCCGGCACAGGGCCGGACACGACAGCTCTGAGCTTGGAGTGGGGGTGTATGGGTATTCATGGGGGGATGGGAGGGGTCCGAGGTAACCTGAGCCCCGACAAACTCAACACTTCCCTGCACTCTATTGCAACAACAGCAAACACCAAGGAACCCTCACAACACAATGCTAGACAGAGATCATCTCTTTATTCGAAGCTATTCTTAGCAAATAAATAAATAAAGTAAAATAGAATAAATAAATAATAAAACAAAATGTCATTTAGGTAAAAGCTGGTCTGGCATTTAAAAGGCTGCTGGGTCTGAGCATTTACCAGGTTGTATTTGCAGGGAAGGATTAGCTCGTGCATCCATTTTCGAGAATTAACAGTCTTTCTCTGCCACTGCTCCACAGCTTGATGCTCCCTCCTGGTTCCCCCCACTCTGGGTTGCTGCTTAAAATATTATCCTTTTTTTTAAGCAACTACTGAATGACCCAAATCCTGCTACTTGATGTAGCTGCCCCAGTGCCACTGCACTGCTACATCTAACCTGCACCCTATCCTCCTCCACACCCCTACCCCACTGAGTTAACTTGAATTAACAACTTAAGAACTTAATGTTGTTGTGGAATAGAGGAAGTGGGATAGTCTTGCTATGGCTCCATCCATGATCCTAATTCCCTGTGATCCCTTTATTGCTGTCTCTCTTCCACAACATTACCAACTTGACTGCTGCTTTCATCCCCAAGCGTGAAGGACAGAGATCCCACATGTCCTTACCAGGTGTGGAGCCTGGTTTTTTTTTCCTTCACATCCTCCTTTAGTCCCAGCCTGGGGCTGGCTGGGAGCCCATCAGATGGCACCCGCTTCACATTCTTGCCCAACCCTCCTGATTTCTTCAGTCACTGGCAGAGGCCAGTTTTTAAGCAGAGGACAATGTGAGTGTGTGTGCCTGTGACTGTACCAGTTTGTTCCCTCTATGCAGTTCCAAGAGCTGGTGCTGGTGCTTGAAGGGATGAAGGCAGGTTATTACACAATAGGAGAGATACCACTAGTTACTATTCTTGTCACTGACCTGGTAGAGTGATAGGTAAAGACCATCTTTTCTCTTCCTCCCTACACCCAGGGTCCTCTCAGACATTGTCTTTCCCATTAACCATGGACTGAAATTGCTAGAAGGTCAGGAACCTGGAAACAGAGAAGAAGAGGGAACATATATTTGCAGAGAAGGCACAGATTACAGAAGGAGGGGAGGGATTTGTCTGCAGAAGGGAAAGATGAGACCAAAAGCAAAGTGGTATTACTGTGCACAGGAGGAGAGGTGAGGTGCCATTGGTTTGCTGGGCTGTCATAGCAGTTGTCTGTCTTCTCCTGGGACTGTGTGTGATCAGGGAGTCAGAAAGCAGCCACTTCTCGTTGCCAACAGAGACAACCAGCTGGCTGGCAGGATGATGGGTGACCTCCAGCAGATGAGAGAGATGATCCCCACACAAGAAGGACACAAAGATTTGTGTAGAAGCAATGGGGAATGCAAAGAAGCTCCTAAACATACATCCCCAAGGACTCCCTGTAAATCACAGCCCAGAGTCAGAGTTCACTGTGCCAGATGTTTGGAGCAGCTGGATCAAAGATTAAAGGATACAAACAGAATGGATGGGGGTGGCCAAGGCACTTGCATTCCTAATGCCTCTTGTTGAC
This sequence comes from Lepidothrix coronata, assembly GCF_001604755.1. Classification (NCBI taxonomy): domain Eukaryota; kingdom Metazoa; phylum Chordata; class Aves; order Passeriformes; family Pipridae; genus Lepidothrix; species Lepidothrix coronata. Next base: position 1,652,478 of record NW_016690256.1, on the reverse strand, counting down.
CCTTTAAACAGGGTCTCAATAAACACAGATATATAAAAGGTTCTTTTCTCTTGCTCTCTTCCTCCCCTTTCTCTTCTCCTCCAGTTCCATCATTTTACACAGTCAGTTTTCTCCACTAGTGGTAGATTATTATTCCCCTACCAAGAAATTTCACCTACTATTTTGACACTATTTTAAAAGTTAATAAAATGAAAGTTTTCTCTACCTCTTTGCAACAGCACCAGCAAAACATAAATAAACCAGTACCTGAATAAGGAGACATAAAGACTACATTTTATAAGCCCACTATTGGTAACATTCATTACTTCTGTGGCAGTAGAATCTATAGATACTAACACATTGGGCAAGACTGAACATGTTCTCTATCTCTGCACTCTGAGCAGCTCACGCATAAAGAAAATTGCAAGGTGAGTCTCCAGGTGTGATCAGTGTCTCTAAAGAGCGAGCTAACCACCCTAACACTTTCAGACTGAAAATAAGGAGGCTACAGGAATACTAAGTTGGATTCTTCTCAGCTCCAGAATGAATAAACCGTGTAGGACACAGGCAGTACAATAAAAGACAGAGTATGGACAAGAGGGTGATGTTGTATTGACCAAGATAAGCCAGGCACCTGTTTTCTTGCAAAGTAATCTCTAAGACAAAAACAAAATGAAAAAAAAAATGGATATTATGTGGTTGTGGAGACATTAGGATGAGTCCAGTTCTCTGCATAGATTTCAAAGTGAACTTATTCCTCGGAGGGATATCTATATTGTACCAGTGTGCTTTCAAGGAATTTGTGACTAATTTTTGAGTCTTGATTGTGCATACGTATAAAGAAGACACTGAAATACCCAACACCTCCAAGACTCTTCTAATCTGTGCAAGGAATCAACCCTCAGCTCTTATTAGCTGGGAAAAATCAGAAATCCCAAACTGAACCTAGCTCTGAAACTTCAACATTATTCCATATGCTCAATCCCTGACTAAGGATTCTTACCTTAGATTTAGATTTAGATTTAGAATCTACGATTGGAAGTGCCTATAAGCTCTTGTTTTGTCTGACCCTTATGTTCATGAGTGGAAAACAGGACGTGAGAGAGGGAGGCAGAATACAGAGCTCTGAGGAGGATGCTTGCAAGAAGAGTATAAAAGGGGAACATGAAGTCTTACTTATTTATGGAGATTTATGTGAGTAATGGGGTGCATCAGATGTGGCTAAAAGATTGCAGAATACATATGTCCTCAGATTTACCCACAAGAAATTGTTTTAGGAAAATGAAACCAGATTGTAGGGTGCCTGGAAAAAAAAACCAAAAAAAACAAATTAAAACAAACAAACAAAAAAACCCCAAACCAAACCAAAAACCACCACAAAATGGTTGAATATACTCTAGAAATTTTTTCTATGTATCCTCCCTGTAATTCCTTCTATGTCCTTTCCAGGGAATGAATTTCATGTCTGAAGTGGCTATACTTGCCAAAGTGGGTAAGTAGAACTTCTGTAGTATTAAAACTGTTTCATATTAGTAGGAGTATTCAGGGTCAGTTACTTCAACTGAGGAAATTTGGTTTATATTTACCTTTATGACTAAAGGTATTATTCCTATTATTCAAGGTCAGTTTCACATTATTTCAGTTATTATAAGCATTTTTAAAGTTTTAAAATTAATAAAAATGCATGACATTTGTGTGATTTCTTCTTGCTTTCTTTGTTATTTCCACTTTACGTATGTACTCATTTTGTCTCCAGCTATCTTCTCTTATGCTGTTCCAATCACTATTTTCCACCAAAGAATTCTAACACATTCATCAAAAACCTCAAAATTGATGTGTGAGGATCTTAATTAAATGCGATCAGGATGCACACACTGAAAGCAGAGCTTAGAGTATAGACAGGCCTCCCTACTGAAATTCAAAGAAGTACACACAACTCCAAAACTTAACAAACAAACAAACAATTTGATAACACTACAGTTCTCATGAAACTCCACACCTTACAAAGATATTTTTGTCTCTGCTGGGGAAAGTGGTTTAGCATTCTCACATGATTCAAAATCGGATGCTAGTGCTCCTATTTCTATTTCACAAGTTCCAATCTGAGTGGGGGAGTGCTTTTAATGAAGGCTGACAGAATGAAACCTCCACTTATGCTGCTGTATGTTACACTGTCTTCTCTCTGCAGTGAGAGTAGAGTACTAAATGGGTGAAACTCAACTAGTAGGTTCCTTTGGGGTTTTGAGCTCACTCTTGTTTACCCTAGACTGGCACCTTCAACTGAACAGTGGAGGGGCAATGGGGATGGGGTTGTTAATGTTATGAAGTCCCCAAACCTACACAAAGGGAGACCAGATCTGTGTTACTGTTATTGATTCATGCGAATAAAAGTCAGGGAAATTCCTAGCTCTGAAATGGAATTTTACTCATTTCATGCTGTTGACTGCAGCTCTTTGAGCGTTACTATCCAACCAAATCCTTATCTACTGAGTGGTCTATCTGTCAAATCCATGTCTATCCAATTTAGAGACAAAGATGCCCTGCAGGACAGTGTCAAATATTTTGCACAAGTCCAGAGAGATGTCATCAGTCACTCTTCCCTCATCCAGCAATACCATAAGCCTGCTGTAGGAAACCACCAAATTTGTCAGAAATGATTTGCCCTTAGTGAAGCCATGTTGGCTGTCACCGATCACCTCCTTATTTTCCATGTAGCTTACCATAGAGTCCAGGAAAATCTACTCCATGATCTTTCCAGGCACAAAAGTGAGACTGACTGACTCATGTTTCCCTGACTCTTTGTTTTCTTCCTTTTAAAAAACGGAGGTTGAGTTTTCTTTTTTCCATTCAATGTGAACTTCATTGGACTGCCATGAGTTCTCAAATACAAATGTGAAGCTTCTCCTATCCATCTACTGAAGGCCTCATCTACTCGATCTTCCTGGTTGGAAGCAGACCCTCACTATAATGTCACCTGTCCCTGTTCTCTTTTTCATCCTCACCTATAAGCTCTTGGTTGACTCTTTCATTCCCAGGCAGGGCTCCATGCACTCCAGCTGGTCATTGACCACTGGGGAGAAATGCCCTTTGATTGGAGAGCCAACCTTAGGACTATCCTCTGTGGACACAAACAGAACAGAGTATAAAGATGAATTTTACCTGAGCAAAATTCTGTCCTCTAAATGAGAGTGGCAAAATGTCACTGCAATGCTCCACACTAATCACCTTACTGGTTTATTTCAGCTGAAACACTGTTTTTTCTAGCTATTCTTGGTCAGCTGATTCCTCCTGCTGACACTGTGATATGAATCCCGTTCCCTCCATGAACAAAGAAGATTGGCAAAAGACTGGGAAATACGTAGCACAGAACAACCTTGCTCCTGCAGCAACACAGACTTGGATCCGCACGTGACTGCTTGGCAGTTCACCTACCACAGAAGGTGACTTGGAGCCAGCTCCGTCTCCCTGCTCGTAGCTATTTCTGTGCAAAATGTCAGCTGGGGAGAAGAACCTGTAACAGTGGTAGGGGTCATAGACACAAAGTAATTTCAGTCCTTCACCTTTCTGTAGGACACCAAAAAGAGAGAAAAAGAGAACTACAGCCAACAGTAACCAGAAGTGTTATGTTTGGTGTATATCCTTAAATTATAAATCACCAATATTGCTTTCTTAGGTAAACAATTACTGTAGTTACCATAGGAACACTGAATGGACAAAAAAGTCTTTGTATTTTGAAGATGACTACTTTTTTGAGACCCAGCAATGTGAACGGCTTCTGTTCAAGTATTTACAGTTACTGTCTAATTAAGTTTCTGCATGGCCCATTGAAGAAGTAGGTACACCTCAATGTTTTATTGGCATGACTTCAAGCACTGAGAAAGCTCTTGAGTTTGTGAAATGTTTTTTTGTGGTTAGTTGTTTTTTTTTTGATTCTAGAAATGGAAGAGGTTGATGAAAAAAATTAGTAGATAAATTACTTTGAACTGTGATTATATACCAAATGCAGTTCTCTTACATATTGCTCTCATTTTCTCTTGGTAAACCTATCTACACAACCATCCAAAAATTTTGCTCTGTCACATTTCATGTTTCTCATAATAGCCAACTTCTCCTTATATAAAAAGATAGATTTTTTCTTCCTATGACTATCAATGGCCACTAAAAGAAAATAAAACTGAAATAAAAGTAGCTTTGTTGTTCGATGATATATGACTCTAGATGTCTAAGGCTGCTTTATTAAGACAAAACCAAAGTTGAACAGTCATATTCGATTTATACTTAGAGCTCCTCCGATATCTTTTCTGGTTTCTTCTTTCAAGGTCAAAAGAGTTGTACTGTGGTTGCATGACACATGAATAATCTGATTTCTAATGGATCGCAATCACTGACAGAAATGTACGAACATGAATGACTTGGGTATTAAGAGTGGGTACACAACAAAACTCTCCTTATCAGACATAGGCTACTGTAATGTGATATCTTCCTCTGGTCAACTCTACTTCCTTCATGATCAATGGATAGGAATTGGTGCTTGGCTGATACAATTAGTGTATCCTAAAGAAGTCTTCATGTGAATTCACCTTAAGATTGGCCAGTTTTTGAAAACAAGACTAATTGAGGAGCAGATAGCTGCCTTATGAACTCTTGGAGTTACGTAGGATGAACACATAACATGTTTTCATAAAAAAGGCAAAACTGCATTTAAAAATCTGTCTGGTTAAGAAATTGTCAAGACTCAAGTATAAGCTTCTTTGGGGGAGCGAGGGAAACAATCGTCTGTTTTTTCCCCAGTATGGGCCACTAGCTGAATATGAAGTTTAAATGTTCACTTCTCCACTTTTTCTGAGTTTAAACATCAGGCTGTGCCTTAAAGCAGCTCAGAGACATGGTGTACTCAAGCATACTCTGCACTTATTCATTTTTCAAACCTACCCTATTGTATATATTTCTAATGCAGCTACTCCCACAGCATTGAGCTGACAGAAACGCTGATCACAGTATGGCTCCAGTGAGATTCCCAATACGAATTCTGACCATAAGAAGGCATGTGAAAAATCCCACTGTGACCCCAAGAAGTTCTAAGAGATCATTTCTGACTTAGGATGAAAAAAAGAAGGAAATGAAATAATATTTGGTTATAATTCTGTCTCTGAATAAGGTCTCATGGATGAGCACTTGGATCCTCTCTGAGTGCAGCAGAAGTAAAAAGGCATAAAGAATGAGCGAGGGAACAATGAAACCCTTCTTGTAAAACATGTGTTTTGGTAGAAAAAAAGCAGTGTCTTTTCTTCCATTTTTTGTACCAATGCAACTCTATTGCACTTAGATTAGAAAACTGCCATAACTTCTCCATTTTTCTTGTAGATCTCTAGAGTAGGCCAAATGTTTGCCTCCCCTGCTTCCCACACTTTTCTTAAATGTGGTGGTTTCTTGCTAAAACAAAAAATAATTTAAAATAAAGTACTTACTCAAAAATCTTCCATTCCATGTTAACTTGATATGAAGTTGGAGTGAGATGAAGATGGGCCTTGTTAAAGCCAAAGCCTGCACTAAGACAGAAAAATACTTATTCTTGTATAGATGGATGTTTTTTTGATTTGTTTCAAGCCAGTACCCACTGAATAATTTGCATAAATGAAACCAATGTGAAATAATAGACCCAGTCTAAGAAAGAGGAACATCTTAATCTCTCCAGTGTTTGGTAGGCATGACATAGAAGAAGACTACTGGTTATGTGTAATGCCAAAACTGCAGTGAGGTCTATGTGTACATTACTGCAAGGAAGGCAAAGAGGTATTGTTTTAAGCAGAGATGAAATTTTGTGCTGCACAGAAAAAAGAAACAGTTCACAACTCTCAGTCACACAGACAAATTTCACATCTAAACTGGCCCCAAAACATTGCTTTGTCCACTGGGCTATTAACCTCAGTGGAGGAAGAGAAACAAAACTCTCATAATATGGTCAAGTTTGTTAGGACCATATTTAAATAGACAATTCTCTTCTGAGTTGATGCTAATATTTTCTCAGTAAAGAGCTTCTGTTTGTTAGGTTTTTAGAATACTGATGCTATTCCTGATTTCCTGACACTGTTCTTTTTTTAGATATAAAACAATATGATTTTGCTTACATGGAGTTTAACATTGAAATCAAGAATGAAAAGCTTTGCTGATGCAATGAGGAATCAGTTGCACAAGACATATCGGCCTAGATTTTTTTTTTCAGTTTTGGACACAAAGCATTTGTAGCCTCTTTGAGACTGACACTACTGACATTATGCCTTCAGCAGCAAAAGAACATATGTATTGTCTGGAAATAATCTTAATAATTTCTTTCAAAAAATAATATAAAGAAAAGGAGCTAAGTGTGGAGGAAGACTGTAAACTAACTCAGAGAGTACAGTCATTTTGGTAATGATTTGCTACATTAAAGAAGATATCGGGAGTGTACGTTGCCATATTTTCTTTGCAGTCATATACAAGAAATGCTTTCTAAATATAACGAGTTTGTTGCTTGTGTTGACTGAAAACAAATTACTCCTGTAGCCAGAAGTGAGTTATTGAAAGATTGCTTCTGGAACAGATAAAGATTTTTAAAATACCATTAGGAAGAACTAGGATAGCACTAAGCATGCTATCAGATTAATCCATGTGATAGGAAGTATTCATCACAACTCACTTTGGGCTTTTGTGATATAGATTCATTACTTTTTTCTACAGCTGTGCTCATACCAACATGCAATATCCAAATATAATTAAACGGATCACATTCTCTTCAAAAATCGTGCCTTCTGAGACACAGAACTTTGCTTTGTTGTAGTTCTGTAAACTGGAGTCCTCCAGGGTTTTAGTATCACAACTGTCCATGTAATTTAAGTTTTATGGGTTTGCTACCATTTGAAAGCTCTGCAGATTATCATCTTGCTGTGTGACCTTTTCCTGAACCTGATAAAATAATCACGATTTTTATTCAAGTAGAAAAATAAAATGAGAAGAAGTTAACTACAATTATTTTAGCCTTTGCCTTCTCATCAATTTCATGTCATCCTCTGATTTTTGTAGGGGAGAAGTTGAGAAGTCAATCTTCCACTTTGTTAATTGTTTTGTTTTGGGGGGTGTGTTTTTGTTTGTTTGGTTTGGGTTTGGTTTGGGTTTTTTTGTTCATTTTGGTTTTTTGTTTGTTGGGGTTTTTTTGGATCGAAGGGATAGTTTATGCTAAAATCAATTTACGGAGAAAGTATGAAATGTAAAACATTGACATGGACTCCCCACATACACACACATACCCCAGATGTGGCAAGTGCAGATAAGAGTCCCCATGGATGTAAAGGTTAAGAAGCAGTTAGCACATCTTCACTTTATGGAACTTGGTATTCCACCTCATTTAACCAGTCAATGTTTGTTCCAATCTTCATCTAAGCCTAAAGACCAAAAAGAGAAGAGAATGTGAAACTTTGGAATTAGACTCTTGCTTTTAATCATGATAAAAAATCTGTAAATTAAATCAGCAAGCTTCATCTTCCCCAATTAAGACTATAAAAATGTCTATATAGTGAAATCCCATCAGTTTGTCCACTATGGTTGGGGCAACTCAGAAAAACAAAAAGAATATTATTAATTTTACTTAAATATTTGCCTTAATTGGAGTAGAATAATAGCAAGAGTCATCACTGACTGGCTCTTCAATGGACATTATGTCAAAGAAGTCAAGAATTTCTAACAATAAAAAGGCTTTAGTAGACCTTTCCATAAAATACTACTTTTTAAATAAAAGCTGTTATAGATAGCAGTAGTAGATAAAAATGAAACTGAAGTTAATAAGTTATATACAGCATTTCAAGAATTCAGAAACTTTGCATGTTTGGAAACTTGCAGACATCTGAAATATTGGAAATAAAAGAATGAACTAAAAAAAAATCTAGCAGGATGTTAAAGGTGTTTTTATACTTTCCATGTTACCCTTTACTGTCTCCTGCAACGAACAGTAGTGTAAAGCAACTATCTTGATGACTTTTTGATATTCAATGCTCTAGAGATAGAGGACATACTTGGATTATATTCTGCTTTGACAAGCTTTCAATGTCTGCATGAGAAAACAAGGTTGGATCTCGAACTTCTGCAGTTTCATACAGATACAGATTCAGAAAGACTATCAAGAAAGAATATCTAAAAGGCCTTCTAGTATTCAGAAACCTTGAGACTGACATTTCTTACTCTATTTTCCCTTCACTTACCACAGAAAAAGCAAACAAACAGAATAAAATTACTTTTGCCAAGAATGAGTACTGAATTGCAAACCTCAATGTTTTTTCCCCCCTTATGTACATAATCAACAAGCCATTTGTTCTGCAGTAAAAGCTGCTTGATATGTTGCCTCAAAAGCACTAAAAGAAAGGCTGATAACATACTTCACCACTTTGGAGGCAGCAAGGACTGCACATGCTCAGTGCAGTTATCACCTAGGAAACAAATGATTGCATCTTATTTTTGGCATAAGGCTGTAGGTGTACGAAAGATCTGAAATACACTCCCACACAGAGCTGAACTCATTCCTCATGATGCCAACACGAGTACTGAGCGGAGCCGCTGGAAGCACCTCCTAGCGGTAGCCAGAGAACCACCCACGGGCACTAGACGTGGTATCAGGGCTCCTCGCCGCATGAATTCCCCAGGAACATGCTGTTCCAGCCAGCATAATGCACAAGTCAGGGCAGGCAAACATAACAGGCTCTTTGGAGCTGAAGATCTCTGAATAAAATCTGTGAGGTACCCAGAAGTAACATGCATCAAGATGTAAAAGCATTCAAATGGATTTTAATGAAACAATTAATTTAAGTGCTTCTCAGATCTTGATGTAAATTGCCTCTGCATCACAGCATTACAGCAGGATGCTTAACAAATTGATAGATTTTAAGGCCAGAAGGGACCATTATGATCATCTAACCTGACTGCTTGCATAGTACAGGTCAGAGAATCTCACCTGAAATTCTGTAAGTAAAGCCCATAACTTTGGATTAAGCAAGAGCATCTCTTCCTAAAAGCCTTCCAAATTTAATTTAAAAAATTTTAATGACAGAGAATCCATTGCAGCTCGAGATAAATTGTTTAATGGGATGTTGCCATAACTTTTAAGGTTTGCATCTTATTTTTAATCATCAGTTTCCAGATTTTTATCCAATGTTCTTTTTCAAGTAAGCAGCTTGCAATATAATTGTGACCTACTTGGAAGGAGTTTGATTGTGAAATCTTGAGCAGCCTTGGCTATGGCAAAGTATGTACGTACAATTACCTTTCCATCTTTTTTTTCCTTCTCCCCAAAGGACAGATAAGCATGTCCTTACCTTCGTTTTGTGGATCAGGATCATTCTTGCCATCTGTTACATGCAAATATTTGCCATGAAAATGTAGCTTTCAGGAAATAAATGTTTGGTTTCATTCTGGTGTCCTTATACAGGATTTTCCTAAAAGGGAAATGTCTCTAAAGCACTGTAGGCATAAATTTATACAAAAATTGATAGTTTACACTGCCTTTCCACATGGACATGCTTACTGCATAGTAGCAAAAAGGGAGTAACTCCAAATTCAGGAATGAACTCACTTTACCCCATATTCCACAGTTACCTTCATCTCTAGACATGTCCAGAGTACAAAACGATATTTCATCCTGATCTTAACACGCATATATGCAATCTCATAAACAGCAGAAAAGAACACTTGTGATTTATACCCAGAAAGGAAATGAGAATGATCTCTTCTAGAGTTATGCACATGAAAAGGAATCATATAGAAATGATGATTTCCTTAAATCTGACAGGGTAATACAAATACATACCATTTAACTGTCCAGTCTGCCACCCTTATGGCTTGCAGGATTCATCCTATCTGTACTGTGATGGTCCATCTGCTAGCACTAAGATGAAGTTTTTCTTTTTGTCTGTACAGTGCCTGACACAGCAAGGTCCATGGTTAGGGACACATGGGTGTTATTACAGCAGAAATAAGAAGTGCTAACCATAGTTCACTTCAGTGGGACTCAGTGTGCACATATGGTCTGTCCATATGGAGCTGATTTCAGGATGGGTTCCTTTATGTGCAGAACCTTAGAGGTTCATAGATAAAAAGATGAAACTTTCAATAAGGAAAATAAGTAGAGAAGAAAAAAATTAAAGATGGTAACCAGAGAAGATAATATTATTTTTCCTTTCAAACCTCAAAAATCAAAAGCAAAGAAAAAATAGCCACTGAGAAATTAAAATCATGACTACCTAGATTTGAGTTGCTCATTAATTATGGATACCACCTTGTCTCACACAATGTTAACACTGTAGCCAAGAAGTATGTTGATAGAATTAATAGCTGAAAGAGATGATCATGTGTGGAGAGGCTACTTCTAGTTTTGAGAAAAATAATGGATAACTATGTTGCAGCCTTATAGTTTTTCACAGTTTATAAACTGCTGCTTGGTAGGCCAAGGTTAAAATGATCACGTAAAAATTACATGTCCTAAGACATCCGTGAAATGATTTCATCTTTGCAAAAGAGAGTGCACACAAATTGATGTAAATTGCAGCATTCATATTTCTGACTTAGTCAAACGCCTTTAAAGCTTGATGACAACAGCAAGCTGAAATCAGCAAAGGGAATGTAGCAAGATGGAGGTGAGACAAGGATCAAGTGATAAAGCAGAGCATTTCTAGCATCTAAGCCACTGCTTTGGAAGACTCTGTCCATGGAAAACAGCTTGACCTCCCTCCAAAACATCTGCTGCTTCAGTGCAAGGTCTGTGATGAAAGACACCACGAAGTGAAGATAAAAGGTGACATTTTCACTTGAACAACAACTCCTTACGATGTAAGGCTGCAGGTTGAATAACTATGTAGGTAAATTTGAAGTAGTATAGGTGTATGGATTACAAACTGTCTCTGCAGCCTTTATTAGCACTACTGTGAATTTCTGTACATGCCTAAGGGAAGAGTGGACCCTGGAAGTCCCATGCTAGGACTCCATGTACTCCTATCATAACTGGGTTTTGTTCATTATAATTTTGACATTCTGCAGTCACTGTTTACAGCAGACTATGCTATCCTTTCTGCTTTTTCTTAATAATATTTGTTACGAGTGTGTTAGACTGAAAACAAGTCACACACATTCTTTATTCATCACTCAGATTTTCTTTGTAGTCCCTTGTCTACAAGTTATTCAGTAGAATTATTGTGGAGCTTCTGTCCTTTACATGCAACTTTCAGAAACGATTACTTTTTAGGTACAACAGCTTCAGAACTGGCCATCTGCTTCCTGCTCCCAGGCTCTTCAGCCTGTGTTCCACAGAAGAAGCTTACGTTGGGATACTGGGAAGGAAGAGCACATAGAAGACATTACATATTTTGCATGTATTTGTGTTGAAATAAATTCAGGATTTCCCAAATATTTTTGTTGAGTTTTATAGTTGTATTATTTAATCTCTTGTTTACTCTCTGCCTTTGTAAAGGAGACAGATTGTAAAATGATTCCTCTACAGTAGCCAGACTCATAACATGTATTAAGAGAAATAATTTATTACACAAGCCGCAAAACTTTAAGACTGAAAGTGTCACTTTGTAATTAAAGTGTCAGAACAACTGGGACAATTTATAAGGGTTATATAATGTAATTATTATTCTGAGATTTGTCTGTTTCTTGTAAATTTTGTCTACTCCTGACACATGTGTTAGCCATGTGGTATTTATACCATGGCCTTTCCAAGCATAGTTTCAGGGATTAACGTACGATAAATTAATGTATAAATCTTTAAAAATCAGATTAGTAGTATAAAATAATAAGTCCATTGTCAAAATAAGAATAACAGTTGAGCTTCCCAGTGTGTTAGTTCTCTTTTGTGGGGCTCTGAAGATATAGTACAGGTCTAAATGTGCCATGCTTTACACGTAACACTAGCCATGTGCAGATTCATCTTGCCCAAGGGAGCCTTTCTGTGAGGTACAATCTAAAAGTATTGAAGACATGGCCAAGCAGAGGGAAATTTGAGTTCACAAATGGTGATACTTATTGCTCACTGGTGCTTCAAAGCCACATGGGTAAATATATTCAGCCTGAATCATTTCCTTAAAGGTTTACAAGTTCTACTGTGAACCACTCTTTCATGCAGCTAAACTCCAGTTCAAGGTAGATGTAAACATGACATTTAATCTGTGTTGGTATCACAATATACTTGTAAATACCTTTTGAATACTGAGATTATTTTTGACTATTTGTAAACATGGTTTTGCGACTGATTAGATAAAAATTACCAAGACCTTATTTATTAATATTCTGGGTCAGGACAGAACTCCCTTGTTTAGGTATCACTACCAACGGATTGACATAGGAGCTAGGTGTCTGAACTTCTTCCATTTCTGCTGTGGAGATGTAGGACAGGAGGCACCTGTCTAATTGTAGATACCTGTTGACATCTGAGATGCAAGGGGACATTTGAGACTGCACTGGGCTAGCAAAGCAGCATGGGCGGTGAAGGAGACTTTCACCTCTTTGGATTCTGAGTTGGGTCACAACTGGGTTATCATCAAGACTCAAAAGTCACTAGGTGCCTATGCATCAGCAGCTGAATCCTTCTTTTAGCTGAGGTCTGGTGGCACCTGGAGAGTTAACCCCTAAGGTAGATTCCTATAGCCCCATTCAGTTGATCAGATAAAAGATCTCTAGAGCCACTTGAGATGCCCGAGGCTGTTTTATCAGCATTCTACCTTCCTTCTACAGAAGGTGCCAGTCTGTCCCATGGTCTGTCTCCTAGTCCTCTCCATCTGAAATGGCTCCAATATCTGTGTTCAGAGACCTGAACTAAGTCCCTGTCTCACCTGTGACACCTCCATGGAGATGCTTGCTTGCAAGTATCTAAAGTTATGCCTCTTAACATCCAAAAGAAACTGTATCTCTCAGATACAATTTTATTTTGAAGTAGTTTCATCCTTTGCTTTCATAAGGCCACACAAACCCTTTATATTCTAAAAAAAAAAATTTGCAAGAAAATGCCAAAATAAAGCTGTTTTCATTTGAAATTTATAAGTTTATAAAATATTTTGCACATATGACTTTTCCTCTTGTGTTTTTCTGGAGCCAGATTGTGTGTCTTTAGATGCTTGAACAGATATTAAAAAAAAAAACAAACCAAAACAAACAGATTTTAATTAATAAATATAGGTTTGATCATTCCAAATCAGAAGCAAATTCAACTTGAAATTGGCTAAAAACATGAGAGGAAATTAAGACAGTTGAAGATTTACTTTGAGTAATTTTAATAAAATACATGGACTTTTCACTTAAAAATGGCGTTTCTGGCTAACTTTCAATAAACTAAAATAAAACAAAAGGATTAAAACATTTAGATAAATCATGTGATAAACCTGAAATATAATGATGTATTTGGATTTTTTTATGAGAAACTGATATTCTATTTCTTTTTCCTTTGAAATACAGTGGGTGTTTTTTTCTCCATCTTAGGAAAAGTGGAAGAAGAAAACTAAACTGAAGAAAGCTATAATTATTATTTTTCAAACTCAAAATTTAACATCTATTAAAATAAGATCAAGAATGAGGATCCTCAGTGCTCTCTATATTGTTATATTTTCAGACAAGAGTNTCCCACATTTTAATTGTACTCTACCCTTACAGAATATGTGCTGTAATACTAAGCAAACTCTGAAAATCTAACGGTTCTAAATTTTAGAGAGTGGCAATACAGTTATTATTCTACCTCCTCTATTCCCAAGAAGAATGTAGCAGCTACAAAATCCTTCTTGGAAGTCCTGATTACTCTTCGTTTTTGGGCAAAAAATATAATGACTAATAGAGTCAAAATAGTATGACTAGGAATCTTTTTTCACACAGTTTAATGAAAATTGTGTATTTTCATTTAAAATTTTTTATTACTATCAGCATGACATATTTTATATCTTGCAAGCTTTAATATTTTGTCTCAACACCATCTTTCACAACTTTATTTTTATTGTATTAAAATTTGAAATATCTGTCATATATTTTTATTTCTGCAAAAATATATTTTTAAACAAATATTAGATTTTCACGATTTATCAAAATGCTAATTAGTTTCCACGTCTCCTATGATTTTTTTCTTCATCTTTCACAATTCTTTCTAAATTGGGCTGTTTGTCAATAGGGAAATAATCTGTGAAGTAAAAATTATTCTGTATATGTATCCACTATATTTGTGTAATACACAACAATATGTTTACATTTAGCAATATATTTATATAAAAAAATTTAAATGTGCTTTAGATACCCTTTACAGTAAATAGTAAGAAATAGGTGCTTATAGCATGCAATTGTGAGGTTGATGTCTGAAAAAGCCATATTGATTGCAACTAAAATTATCCATTTCTCTAACTTGATTATAAAAACCTGGAATGACATACTCAGATGCATAGTTCTGCAGTGTTATTTTTACTTCATAGTATTTGAAAGTGAGAAATGTTTAACAAGTAGATACTCCAAAATTTGGGGCATTCAAAATTTGGGGCATTCAAAATTACTAGCCTTTAAGGAAAAAAAAAAGTGTTTTTCATACCTTGTTATTGAAAAGGAGCATGGAGAAATCAAGGAAAGAAAACAACATGCTGGAAGATTTTTCCTATGGAATTCAGCATGAAAACCTTCAGCTGTAATTCTCATCAAGGAAAAGACTTTAAATCGGCCCAGACGTGAATACAGCTTGGCACGCTCTGAGATATCCTCTTTGTTTGTTGTTTCCATAGTAATTGCATTCCAAAGTCAACATATGTATAGACTCCTTTAGTCAAAATTGGATATTTTATTTTAAATAATTCTGCTTTATATCTTTAGTGCTATTTTCCTAGAAAGAGGCAAACGCTGCATGTCATGTATTTGCTCATAAATCTGGCAACAGTGAACTTTTCTTTGCATTTGTAGGAAAGATACTGTTCACTGTTAGAAGGGCTACTTATCTCTTAATATTGTTTCTATTTCAGAAGGTTGTCTAGATACATAATGAAGATTACAAAACAACTGATACTGCAGGAATCTGTCTTCTCTGATTTACCTGTACTTTGCAGTCTATAGGTGACATAGCTCACATTTGAAAATAAGACCACTTATCTAGCCTATTTCTTTGTAAGGATGGTTTTGTAGAATTAGCATAAACTTATCAGTGCAGCTCAAAACTGCATAGGTAAGTTCATTTTTGTGATAGATGCCATTGGCAACAATGAGCAACTCATTCAGGGATGTTTTTATTTCTGTTGCTTTTAAGTAGGAAAATGTTTCAGTGAAGCTGAATACAAACCAGTACCTTACTGGTGGGCACATGACATCTCTGCTGGGTTCAAGGCCTGCTTAGGCTAATTCTGGTGTGGCGAGGTGTGGTTAAATGCAAAGTTAAGGTCACTTTTCTTGCATCTCACTCTGCTTCAGATGTCTGCGTCTGGGCTGGTTACCTTGTCTTTTCCTCTAGTGATGGACAGAATCTGACACCTTCTGAAAGTGATTAAATTGAACTATCATGGTCATTTGTTTCAAGGTGAAATGACTGCACCCAGAGATGCTTCCATTGTCTCTGAATGAATTCCACTCCTACTAGCTCGGATCTGGACAGGTGAAGTTAGGGCAGATGAGTTCCACTTGGATTTTCATTCCTGACAATTGAATTTAGGGAAGGTGAATTTCGCTTGGATTTTCATTCATTTGTATGTACTCATTTATCATTTCTGCTATATAAAACTCTTCATGTATTATTCACTGTTTCACTATTGGCAGGAAGCAGAGCAGCAAGAATTCCACAATCTTGCAGCCATGAGTCAATATCAGTATGTTTAGATTACACATAAAAGGATAAAGAAAGATATAAGTCAACAGTCAAACATAAAAAACTTGATTAATTAAGATAAAACATCTAGTGTAGACCATATTTCACCAAATTTTAGATTTCTACAATGCAAATATTGTATGTCTAAGTAACCTAAGCTCCATAATAATAAATGAAAATAAATAGGTATTTAATTTACATCATATAAGGTATATTCTTTGCTTTAGGATGAGGTAATTTACTTCCTAAAATTTTCTGATTCACAGGATCATAGAATGATTGAGGTGGAAAAGGGCCTCTGGAGTCACCTGGTCCAACCCACCCTGCTCAGTCAGGGTCACCTAGAGCCAGTTGGCCAGGATCATTCCCAGACAGCTTTTGAATTTCCCCCAGGATGGAGACAGCATAAGCTTCCTGGGTAACCTGTTCCAGTGCTCAATCACCTTCATGGTAAAAACCGTTTCCTGATGCTGAGAGGGAACCTCGAGTGTTTCAGTTTGTGCCCATGGCCTCTGATCCTGGCACTGGGCATCACTGAAAAGATCCCTGCTCCATCTTTGTACCATCCCTGCAGGTGTTTATATATGTTGATGAGATCCCCTCTGAGCCTTCTCCAGGCTGAACAGTCTGAGCTCTCTCAGCCTATCCTCATAGAAATGCTGCAGTCCCTTCAACATCTTCTTGACCCTTTACTGAACTCTCTCCAGTACGTCCATGTCTCTCTTGTAGTGACAAGCCCAGATGTGGCCCAACCAGTGCTGAGTAGACAGGAAGGATCCTCCAGTAATTTCCCTCCAGTAGTTTTGCTCCAGTAACTCTAAGCTTCAGTAACTGAAAGATTCTCTCCAATAACAGGAAATCAGTCCAGATGAGTAGTTCATATTCAGATAGTTATATTTGATTACAAGAATTCAACATGTAGAGTGGGCTCTCCATTGACAACAATGAGGACAGCATCTGTATCCTTTTCCTTGGAAGGATTTTTAATTCATCCTAGTTTAAACCAACAGTGAAGACAAGTGGTTCTCCTGTACATAGAACAAAGATAAGTTATTAACTGAGTAAAGAGTGAGATAACACGTGCTGGCAACATGGCAAGCTCATATGTGACATGAACATGATTTAACTCTCAAGGTAAACTAAATGAGGAGACGGAGAAATTGGAACCACAGTGCAATCATCTCTCTTCTGCACTATGTTCATGGAAATTAAATTTTGTTATTGTTGTTAGTTTTGATACAAATTCTCAAACACCTTAAAAATAGGCTCTGTGTGGCCTCAGCATGGGCTGCTTTGTCTCTCTCAACCTCATTTTCTTTACCTGTAAATTAAGGCAAAATGCTAATCATATGTCATACCGTTATATTAAACATTTGCAGTTCTCTGTATGACAACAAGTATTCAAAGGCCATGTTCCACATAGAAACATAGTGATCCCACAGGCAAGGACAGTTTAAAAAATAAAAATAATTAAAAAGTCATCCATGAAAATAACTCCTCTATAAAACACCTGTCACACAAATAGTAAGTCTGAAGTCCAACATATTTCAAGCACTGAAATAGAAAAGAAGAGATTTGCCCCCATGAAATGGAGACATTCACAAAAGTAGAGCAGAACTGACACTTACTTCTAGTTCTGGGAGATCCCAAAATATCAGACCTAGAAAACTTGACACATCACTCCATATAGAATAGCTACAGGCAAGTGTTTTTAGGAATTTCCAAGCTCTTCATCTTTCCATGGAAGAATCTGATATCAGCTCATGGCATTGAGGCAGGGTTCGCTATTAAGCAAAATAATAAAATACTTAAACCCCAAATTCCTCAAGAAGTAATCCATAAAAAAGGGGTTGAAATCCATTCTCTTCATTGATATTTGTTTATTTTTGGTGTAAGGGGCAATTAAGATTTTCATATGCATGTTGTCAGTAATTTTCCCACTATGACCCACTTTCAGTCCTTGTCTCATGCTGTCCTCATAATTTCTTAGTGATGAAGACATCTTTGGTCATGCTGGTAGGCACATGCTATCAGGATGCACAATATTCTGCAGTTTCCATGCATTTGAAAGCATTTTTCTTAATCTAATGTTAAATGTGGCTTTGTTTATTGTGAGTGGAAGATCAAGTTCAAAATAAAATTGGTTGTACTTAATGCTAGATCACATTAAAATTTACTTAAATACACAAAGCTTCCAGCAAAACCTTTTTTGTGCCTGACAATGAATTTATTTGAAAAGTGTGGAAATTCATTGTTGGTGTCTCACTCCAAGCCTGTGGTGTGTGAAAGCCCAACTTTGCATCAGTGCAAGCCAGCACACAAACGCAAAGTAGAATCTGTGAATTTATAATATAGATAAATGCTGCATATAGGGAGATAGATACATTGTGCCTATTATAGCTGAAGATGAGCAAATGGGTGACAAAAGATCCTGGTATAAGCATGAGGGCTTTTGAGTATTTTTATGTGTTCTCATAAAAACAGAAGGAGTGGTATAAAGTTCCCTTTGGGAACTCACTCAGAAGTCTTTGCTTCTCCAAGTGATTTGCCAAATCACTGCACTCAGAACCCAGTCAGTCCTTCACTGCTTCTGAAATTAGCCTTACTGCTCAAGACCTTTTAAATTTTTGCTGGATTTGGCTTTTTTTGCTGAAACTATACTTGGAAAAAAAGACTGTAATGATAAAATTGTTTAGACCAAGTCTATTTCATGTGACTAGGGACAATTTAAGAATAATTTAAACATTTTAGTCACAAGAATTTCTTACACTTATGTCAGAAATACTAAACATATATCTTCTTAAGCAAACCTCTTTAATTTGTCTTATTTAATACTTTAGTATCTTTCGTGACTGATGTATCATTTGCTTTCCAAACTATTTATTTTTAGTATATTCTACATGTTTGTTCCCTGGTTTGGGGAGAAGAAAGGACTTCCAGGAACACACTTGGCTATTCACTTCTTTCAAGTGTCTTTTTAGGTACATTAAGTCTCCTAGAACCTATAAATGGAGCACACAGAGTGTTTATAGTATCCATGTGAATAACTTCAACGAAATCTTCTTTGTTACCTACAAAATTCTTAGTTTTTTCTTCCAGCTCTTTGCTTTTTCTCATGAAAAGTTGAAAGCAGACCCACTTTTTAGATTTGTAAAATAAACCCCAAATCTTTGTGTCTTCTCCTTTCTAATTATTTTGGCAATCTTGCTGTCAAGTATCAAGGATATACATGTACTATTTGCACTTCTGTGCAGCAGAGACCAGATGCCTGGTGACACCTGTGCTAAACATACCACTGGTTGCAACTAGGCAGTATTTAATCTGCTTTTGGCATAGGAATGAGCAAACTAAATTACCATGTTGTCCATTATCCTGCCCCCTCAGTGGCCTATGGCAGATGCACCAGGGATCTGGGAACAGAACAAGCCTGTAGAGACAATTCTGTGGAGTGATCTCCCTTTCTCAAGGAATTTAGGGTTCAGAGACCTCAGGAGCCAGAGATGGTGCATTCATGTTCTATGATTCTGTGACATGTTTTCCTGATTTTGTCTCCTCAGTATTTGAACTTATCAAAATTTTCAACTACTATGAATCTAGCAACTTAGCTATGACTTGTAGGAAGGAAAAAAAAATCTCTTTGCTTGTTTCAAACATACTGCAGCCTAGTAGCAAAAAAATAAGGAGAATGATGAGAAAAATGTCTCATAATTCACCTTCTCTTTGTTACTCAAAACTGTCAGCTATTATCAGAATCATTGTACATTACATTACATTACAAGGATTTTTTTCCCCTGTTTTCCCAGATGCCTAATGTCTTACCAGGACATTTTGTTCTTTATTCAGAGAGTTCGCAGTCTGAGTAACTGAGTTTCCTATCCACCATTTGCACTGAAGTGAGATTGAATGTGAAAGTCTTATCTGTATGTTTATTTAGCTGTGGATTAGTTAGTAAAGTTCTACAGAGAAAGTAAAATTCAGAACAATTTGATTCTTCATTACAGTTGTTATTTGGAAGGTAAGGGTGGCAAATCAGAAACTACAATTAATATTTGAGTCTTTTGTGCATCTGGGCCTTTGAGTATCGTCAGACAGTTACGGAAGGTTAATAAGATTTTTGAATTCTAAACAATGTATGTCTTTTTCCCTTATCTTTCATATGCTGTGAAGAGGTTTAAATTAATAGAAACTTGAATGGAGCTACTATAATGGCCTACTTTATTATCTGCATTTTCTCCATGCAATGATCTCAACCTGAAGAGCCACATGAACTCCCCTCTGTGAAGCCAGAAAAGCAGAAGGAAGACACACGTTGTTCCCCTGTGGGCCTGTTGGACTTGCATATTCTCTCTTTCTCATCCATTCCAGCACAAGAGGCCCCTGCTTGAAAATCTTACAATAAGAAGTGACTATGCAGGTAGCAATCTGAGAATTAGGAAACACTTGCTTTCCACAGGTTTCCTTCTCTTATCATGTATCATGAAAAATGTCTGTATATTGCATATTGTAATCTCTGTCAGCCTGATTTTATCTGGTTTACTTCTTCTACTAGAGTTACCAAGAAAAGGGGGGTTCAGGTGGAGCAAAAGCTCCAGACTTTAAGAATCCATTAGCAAAAACAATCACAAAGTTTAAGGGTTTCTCTGAGGTATCTGGAAGTCTAGCCAGTTAAGATGCTTTTCAAACCCAAAGGAGGTAAAGCTTACTGCAGGTTAGGGTAGTATTCAAAGGAAAATCTAAAGGCAGCATATGATACTAATTTGTTCTGTACATATTTTATTGCCACTAGAACTGACCACGTTTAATCATATTTTTGGTGAGAGCTTTGTTTTCATTTTAAAAGGTATTCTATAGATATGCAAAATTCAGGATCTTTTGCCATCCACAAAGTTTTTGTTTATGTTAGCAAACCTCTTAGGTACACTTTAGAACAACTGCAGTATTCTCCTCACCATTTTTGAGTATTCAACGGACTTTTTGGTAGTATGTTGAAAGGATCAATTTAAGAATAAAATAAAGTGTGGTTAAATTTAAGGGAAAGGTATTCATTTGAACTGCTTATCTGATGTACAAGTCCCTCTTGTATCTACAAGCAATGGCAAGGTTTCATGGAAACCCAGCTGGCCCAGAGGAGGTTATATGAAGTGATCTCAGCCTCTGAGGGTCCCCTTTGGTTTATATATTTGTACCTGTCCCAATTGATTCTCTCATTCTTTTTCCAAATTTAGCTTTTTGACACTGCAAAGTCATGTTTGCCTTACCACCAGGAGCTGCCCAAACCTTCTTTGTGCTAAATGTCACTCTCATGGTTTTTAATACATTGTTTGATTATGTGTTTTTGAAAGCGTACATTCACAGGAAACCAACACACAGCTACTAAGGGTCTTTATTATTTTTATGTTTCTCTGCAGAGCTGAATAAGTGGAGCAGGACAAGGCTGTGAGAAGGACCCAGAGGCACTTATTAGACACAGCTTGTTCTGAAGACAAGCCCAACAGGGTTGGCAACCCAGGAAGGAGCTTCCCCCTGTCACCTTACAGAGATTTCAGTTTATCAGAGAACACTGGAAGGGAGGAGGAAGAGTACAGGGTTTTAACTACAAGAGTAAGGCTCTGCAGTTTTTTGAGACCTAACTGTGGGGTACCTGCCATGAGGGCAAAGGATGTAGCTTTGCAATAGAGGGGAGCCAGTCCAAGAGACTTCCAACAGAGCAAAGCCTGGCCTTGCCTCTCCCCTAGTTGTTTCCACCACTAGTTTTGCACACATTAGAGTGTTTTTTTGACCCTCCTGCAGGGAAGTTCCCCTTGGAAGATAAGCAGAACATTAACTCAGAAAAAAATGAATAGTTTTCTTGTAGGTTGCTGTAAAATTTTCTGTGCTTTCAACCACAGTGAACTGTTAGATGAGACAGGGATTTCACAAACCAGCACACTATTACCCACTTAGTGAAACCTGGGCCCTGGCCTACTATCAAAGCCAAATTCATGTATGAGCCACACAGTACTAAGAAATTGTATGACACTTTTCCTCTAAAAGGTGACAGGAAAGCATTCAGAACCACTCACCAAAATTTCCACTCTGCCCAGCATGCTCCCAAAAGCCAGAAGTCAGCTGAAAACTTTGCTGTTTTTCAGCAAAGAGCTAAAAGCAGAGGTGAAGTGTAAGTGGAGTGTAACAAAACTGTAGAAAATACTGCTTTAGCATCCCCTTTACACGCTGTCCTGTCATCAAGACTGACAGGTATCAGGTGAGTTCTGTGTAATCTGCAGCAAAAACCCAAGTCAGACAGATTTTAGATTAATAGATTGGTAACTACTTTCATACTATCTTCAGTCCATAACAGGGGGAAAACTGCCTTTTGTGTTTTGCTGTTGTTTTTATACTTTCATTGCTATGATTGCATCAGCACCTCTTCTTCCTTGCTTTGGACTGCAGATCAATGACTTTTTTCTTGCTTCTAGAAGTCTCCTGTAATATTTGGCCTATGTTTTTAGAACAATTTGAATACCTATTCTCTGGTGCACTAAGTCTGTCTCTCGGTCTCCCAGTATCAGAACAAAAATAACGTGGCCACATAATAAAAGCACCGATCCACTAAAATTCACTGATTCGATGTTGTTAAAATGGATAGTTTAACTTTGTACCAGCAGGACTTCTGAGTAATCGAATATAATCTGTCCACACCTTTATGTTTTCACTAGAACAAAAAATATAAAGTATAATCTTCATAAAACAATAGCACTTGTGTCCCTGTGTTCTCTGAGTGGTTCAACAATGCTGAAACTGGGAATGTGAGCATGGACCAGGTTATATTAGGATCAGGAAGTGGATTGATTTGCTAATGCAAAGATTGCTCTTTATAACTGTGATAACACAACTTTAGCTTGGGAAACATTTGTGAATTTTTTCTGCACAAGTTCAGGGCTAAGGCTGACTGAGGTGACAGGAGTGCTTTGAATTGCTGCACAATTTCACCTTGTTTAATTTTAGAATAGGAACCCAACATTCCACTCATCACTGAATACGCCTATGGCTACATCTAGCAGACCAGCTGTGTGGACTGCATATTAGGTGTGCTAGTCCTGAGTTAAAAATTGGTTACTAACACCATTCAGAATATTTTTTAAGCCTGGGATTTTCTTTCTTTCATACATCCAAATGGGTCCCTAAGCCTCATGTTCAAATGTCATCCCAAAAGATGTGGAGGTCTTTGCCTTGGTCTAAAAAGCTTGTGGGATTTTCTAGTTTGCTTCTTAGTAAAGAGCTATGACTAGTAGGTGTGAACTTCTTACTTTCTAACAAGAAACTTGATTTTTTTCTACCTAAGGATAAAAAGTTGATTATAAATAGAAATTTAATATTTTTCTCTTACTTGTGTAATGTTTAAATGTCTCTTAAGGACAAGCAGGACTCTTCTTAATCTTATACTCCCCATTCATCAGTAACCAGAAGACAGATTTTTTTATTCTGGTTTTGGCCACAGGGTAATATCTATGGCATGTGTCCTTACCCTATATACATTACTGTTTTCTTTCTTCTGATGTACAGAAGCAAGATTTGGTCCCCTGGAAAACCACTGAGAATTCTGATAGCTCCATCTGGAACATGGGGCAAAGGAAATAAATGATGTTTTGTCATTCTGCTACATGAAATATGAGCTCAGCAGGAGCTCAGAAAACATCTGAAGCCAGGTGTCTTACAAAGTGCATAATAACACTGATGCCGAACAGCAAGTAACAGGTAAGGGTCAGAGAGCACAATCTGAGTCTATTGGTCTGTCAGACTGAATTTCCTGGCTGGTTAATAGACTATCTTTCCTTTCACTTGTCAGTGTTCTCTAATTGTCAAATCGTCCTTGTATTTATCCATATCAATAACCATTGTTTTCGCTTTTTCTCTTGACAGTTCTTATTTCCACTGGTAACTGAGAAGCATCAGCTTTTTCTATACAGCCTTGGTTTCTTCAGAGTTTTATGTTTGACTTTTAAAATAATCATACTAAAAAATTATTCTCCATTTACTCATCCCAAATTTCTTTTTACCCCCACTCAACATAGACAACTAGACCTAAAATCCCTATAGAATTCCTAAAACATACCAACAGGCAATATTAGAAGATACCTTCTTCATGGTGTCATCCAGCTATCAGAATTTTTTAAAACCCACTGATATTACTTAATTTGATCGCTTCAGTATCAGTATCCCAAAATGGGAATTCCCTGTGATATTTTACAAAAGACATGATTTTTTGAAGATCAGCCCACTCAGATCTAAAGAGACCGAGAGTTAATTTTATGAGGTAATCTGAACCCCCATTCAATACCATTATTTTTTACTTGGAATGTTCCCTTTCTTTGTCCATGACCACATCAGAAAGCTACAGGCCGTGTCTATGTGTAGTTTGATTTAGCATTGCAGTGTAGTGTTGCAGATCTTATCCTAATGCCACAAGCAGGTGAGCAAGTGGGCTTCGGGAAGGATTCTCACTACTCTGCCTGGGAATTTTCCTTCTAATAACTATTGACATCTCCATAAAGCATTTATCAGCCTTTTAATGAAAACATAAGTTAGATTTTAAATACCGCCATTACTGTGCTAGTCTACTAGACTGAAATAAATACTTTAACTGATCCAGTAACAAACTTTAGGGTAGAGTTAACATTTAGGGACATGAAACAGAACCCCATGTCAATTTGCTGTTGAAAGTTGCCTCTATGAAACCCTACTATGAAGTGATTCATGATCATTTATGTTTTGTAATCAAGTAAAGTTGTATATTGCCACTAAACCTCTGTATTTTATGTTCTTGAAAGCAGAAAGTGATGTGCCTTAGCCATGTTGATCTTATGGTCTACCTAGCATTTGGGTGCCTGAAAGTAATTAGTCTTGGCTCATACCTAAATGAGGAGACCCAGGTGTGAGAAATGGGTCTCTCAGAGCATACGAGAAGGTGGTGTCTACCCAATGGCAGAACACATGGGAAAGGTTTCTCAGCCAAAACCACTGAATTCAACTTACGCACAAACTTTGTGCAGATATGATGGCTATGTTAGATAAACAATGAAATAAAGGGTGCTGAGAAAAGAAAGATGGAAAGTCCCATGAGGCCTTTTTAATGAAGAGGATTTTGGCCAGGTGCAGCATGTGATTGTGATTGTCTTATGTTTCAGTGAGTCTACAATCACACACGGGAATAGAAACACATATTTTCTTACTTGTTTAACATTTATGGCTGTTTGTATATGGAAAGCTTAGTTTCCCAACTACTATCTGAATCACTGACAGTTATTCAAAACTGGACTCAGCTCAATAGTAAGTCAAGAGGGGCGTGTGCTGCTCCTCAGTCACATTCCTCATTCAGAGCTTCTCATTCATATAATTTCACAGGGAATTCCTCTGTTAACCAGATGCCTCAGAAATTCATCATATGACTACTCTCAAGTCTTGGATTCTTAGTCTTTAACATTGATTATAAAATCTCATTTGAATATGAAAACAGGGTATTAAATGTATTTATGTGTATGACTATCTGCCTAAATATGTATTTGAGGCCTTTTCTGGTTCACTCTGAGGCTCTCCCTCAAGTCTTCCCAATTCCTGTAGCTTTTTCGTGAAAATTAAAAAATATATATTCTTATTCTCAGAGATGGGTCTCTTTTCACATAAGTATTTTTGCACTAGCATCCATGGAAGGAACAGTAAATGAAATGGTGAGGTTTCCCAAACAGATAGGCATAAAGAAAACGGAATAAATCAAACAAGTAACATTTCTATGATAGAGTCTATTTTACAAGCCTGATATGGAAACCAGGGGAATCAGTCAAACAGTAGTAAACATCACACTGTGGTTAGAAATATTTGTCGAAAAAACAAATCCTTTCCCTTTGCCCCTTTTGCTCCAGGCTCCCCCATCACAGGCTCACTGGCAGCAAGATTCAGGGATAATCCCCTGGAATACCTGAGGCGTAGAAGCCAACAGGATTAAAGCACCTCGTGCTCCACACCATGGTCATGTGATGACCTGCTGATCCAGCAAAAGGCATAGTTTCCCAGCAAAGTTCTCACTTAGTTTGCCTGTGTGTTGTTCCTACCCTCCTGAGATTCTGCCTAGGCACAAGGAAATAATTCACAAAGTTTTCAGGAAAAAATAAACCCAAGAAAACCACTCTTACTAATAACAGCAGTAGCTGAAGAAAATAACGGATAATTCATATCTGATTTTCCCAGCAGTAAAATAACTGTTGTCCCCTAGCTTCAAGGAGCAACTTCAAAGAATGTCTAACTTCTAAATCCACCCATGTGGCTCTGTTAGCACTGCTTGGGCTAATGTACAGGAAGAAAGAGGTAGGTGGTCTGGACGTTGCCCAGCAACATACCGAGTAAAGAAGACAGATGTGTTCACAAACTGCTTGATGGGAGAAAAACAGGAGTCAAGGAGTTTTTTCCTGGTCTAGAGACAGCTGCTCAAAGCACTTTCTGAAAAAATCTGTTGGCTGATTGTCTGTATTCCCCACAAAACTGCAGAGAAGACTTTTGTGCAGATTTCTGTGTGTCATTAACTGTGAAAGTACTATCAGTTCTAAAACAAAAATAATTGTCTTATGAAAAGTTTATGATTTCCCTCACTTTCCTTTGCAATATGCACATCTTGGAAAGGCACTTACACTGAAATATAAAAATGCCAAGCCAGACTATATATCTTGGTTCTGCTCTATGTTCACACTTAATCTCCCCACACTTTGTGTTTGCTTGGTGTTAAAAAAATAGTTTATTCCAAAATTCCTTAGTTTTTCATTTTTGGGTTCACAATTCTTCCCATATAGCTAATCAAAACTGATCATATTCTTCTAGTTCTTTTTTTTAACCATCCATTTATTCTAAAGCATATAATCAAAGCAGGAATTCAAAGAACTTACAATTGTATCTGTGTCCAAACTTTAATTTTACTTCCTTTCCAATTGCCTGAGGAAAGCAATCATGTGCTAGGCAGAAGATGAAAGTTTATAATAAATGCCTGTATTTTGAAACTTGTGGGGGGTGGGGAAAAAGTCACTTGGCTTTCACTTAAAACATGTGATAATCAGATTAACCCTGAAGTGTATTTTGTGTGTAAATGCATCTTGGGTAGGAATGGGGAAGGATATTGGAGGACTGTACCAGAAGTCAGCAGTGAAGCATTCCTGGCAGAGGGGAAGGAATTTCTTTCACACCCAGGATTTTGGAGGGGTCAGAGAGAGCATTCCATGCACTGAAGCATAACACGGATGCTCTCCTGCTGCTCTGTCACTATGCTGCTATTTGCCATGGGTTTTCTGCTGGTCATCCTTCAGCCATCCACGGGACAGTTTCCCAGAGTCTGTGCAAACACCCAAAGTTTGCTGAGGAAGGAGTGTTGTCCCCCCTGGGATGGAGATGGATCCCCTTGTGGGCAGCTTTCCAGCAGAGGGTCCTGCCAGAACATCCTTCTCTCTCAGGCTCCACTAGGACCACAGTTCCCTTTTTCAGGTGTGGATGACAGAGAGGACTGGCCCTCTGTATTTTACAACCGGACGTGTAGATGTGAAGGCAACTTCATGGGATTCAACTGTGGAGAGTGCAAGTTTGGTTTCTCGGGGCTGAACTGCACGGAAAGGCAACTGAGAACAAGAAGAAACATCTTCCAGCTCACTATCAGTGAGAAGAACAAATTTCTTGCCTACCTTAACTTGGCAAAGAACATCCCTAGCCAGGACTACGTTATTGCTACTGGCACGTATGCTCAGATGAACAATGGCTCCAACCCCATGTTCAGAGACATCAATGTGTACGATCTCTTTGTGTGGATGCATTATTATGCCTCTCGAGACACACTCTTAGGTGGGTCCAATGTGTGGCGGGACATTGATTTTGCCCATGAAGCCCCTGGTTTTCTGCCTTGGCATCGGGCCTTTCTGCTGATGTGGGAACGTCAGATCCAGATGATAACGGGTGACGAGAACTTCACCATCCCCTACTGGGACTGGCGAGATGCAGAGGACTGTGCGGTTTGCACTGATGAATACATGGGTGGCAGACATCCCACCAACCCTAATTTACTCAGTCTAGCATCAATTTTCTCCTCGTGGCAGGTAAGAACAAGCCAAGGGAAGGGGAAGACAATTATCCCATCCAATGTTAGGCACTTAGGTGAGGTGCACAAGATGGGAGCTTAGCCACGCTGCATTCCCTTAGATGTATCTAGAGAGAAAGTAAGCAATACCAGAAAACAAATCAGATTTTATGTGGACATAATCTTCATTTAGAACTATTCATTTGTCTCTTTGTCTTATTTCTTTCTCATTGTAGGATTTAAGTTGCTTAATTAAGAACCCGAAGGTAAAGTGGAAGGAGAAAAATGATACCTTTGTGTCCAAACATGGCCTTTAGCAGGTTAAATAGGTTTGGGTCTGGTGCAGCAGTCAGGTCAGAAAAAGCAGGACTTATGTACAAAAATTTCTAGCACAAAACCATTGCAAAACAATGGATGACAGAGTGATAGAAATTGAAGTACAGGGTTTCGCTAACCCTCTCCCAGTGAATTCCTCCATCCAAGAGTTAAAAACTATCAAATTAAACTAATCTGCTTTCAATTTTAAACAAACAAACAAACAAGTAAACTAAATCTTTAGAGCACAGAACCATCTGTGTAATTCACATCAGTAGTTCAAAAAAATACAAGAAATAATCTCTGTTGCTCAAAGGAACTAAGAGGTAAATACAATAGTCCCTGCAACTTAGAAGCACTGTAGCTGTAAAACAAATTAGCTGTAAAACAAGGTGAAATTACATATATACATAAGTGATAAAGGTCTTATATAGCTGAACTATAGTGTGCTGTTCTAACACTGAGAGCTTCTAGATTTTTTTGTCTCTTGCTTATTACTGCTACATCACCTAAAATACAGTGACAAAGGTCTATTAGCGTCGATAGACACACTCCATCATGACAATAGCAACAGTTGCTTCTGGCGCTGAAGTCTATGATTATGCTGTCTAAATCTATCCTTGTTCTATTTATTTCTGTAGCAACAGCCCAAATGAAGGTTGGGCAGTTTCAGTGATTTAACGGAAAGAGACACAAATTCAAGTAGCTCTGGGATATTCCGGCATTACAAAACAGCAGCCAACTGGGCTAACTGGGCTAGTTTGCTGTATTTAGTCTTGCTTTGTACTCTCTGAATAATACAGGCCACGTATATACCTCTAAATTCAAGCAGAACTATTCAACAGAACTATTTTAGGCTATTGTCTGGCATGCCTTTTTCTCCCCCAAACAGGTGCTTTTCAGGAACCTTTCCCAGGAGAATGTCTGCATACAGACACCACATTTGGGACACTAAAATGATTTTACTGACACAGACATGGATTATTTTATGTTGTTTGTCCTCAGTGCCTGGGAAATTTCCTGGGCATATTTAATTTACCAGAGTAGGCATAGTCACAAAATAGATACAGGTACAAACACATATTTTCATCCCATTTTCTAAGATTCTGCTCATTTCTAACAACTTGATTCTGGATGAACTCTACTAACTTAATTAGATTGCATTATCAGAAAGAAGGAGTTCTGATGCTGTTCTGCACTGAGCTGAATAAAAGGCTGTGTGACAAAGGTACAAGTGTTAGAGTGGATTAAATGAAACCAGAATTGCATGGGTTACATGTGTCAAGTGGAGCTATAAATACAGTATATTGGATGAGACAACCAAGGTAGGAGGAGGCAGGTAGTACAAAGGAATCAGCAAGTTACTAGCAGATGGAGGTGTCAGATAGCTCATTTTTTTTCCAAAGGTTTTATTAATCCTATCCAGACACTTAAGATTTTCCCATCCTAGCAATAAGTACCCAGGAAATTTATGCGTAGCAATTAATAAATTTTTGAAACAGTCAGTTTCATAACTTCTCACTAATATATTCTGAAAATAAAGAATTTGTTATGAAACAAGTTGCTTTAAGTGATATTTTTCTATAACTTTGATGAGTAAGATATTAAAAAAATGTACTATGTTTAAAACATGTTCAGTGTCAGTTTATGTAGCTGAGAGCACCTAAGTCCTTTGCTGAAGTTTTCCAAGTAATTTCTGAAAATGTTTACCACCTATGTTTTTCAGCCACTTTTGGAAATGTTACACTTTTATCAAACTTTCCAAAATAAGCCCATGATAACTTTACCTTCAAAGGGTATTAGCCCACTTTAACATCTTCTATCTATGTATAGCTCTATCGTCTTATCTAGAGAAAGAATAAAAGAGATGGAACGGATCTGCATTTTCAGTCAGTGAATTTGGAGTAAAGGTAAAATAGACACTGATATTTCTTTATTAGCTTTGAATCCAAATTTAAACAATTGCTTAGTAGAGAATAGCAGTCAATACAGTTCCTTCAAGTAGTACAAAGTAAGAGACCAGAATATCACTCCAGAAGAATCAAAAGGGAACAAAAATAGCCTTAGCTTAAATCGGAAAAGAGCCACAGATCTGCTTCAGAATACACTGATTATCCAAGCTCTGTGACTAAACAGCATGATTGGGAAAAAAAAAAAAAAAAAACAACAAAAAGAGGAGGATCCAGAAATGTGAAGGAATTTAGACTTTAACAAGCATTCAAAATAAAAAGAGGGCAAGTGAAATCAATAATATGGTATCCTTTTTAGAATTTTAAGTGTCTTTCCAAAGCACAACAAAACAATGCCTGCTATGTTAGGAAATGGTTATAGATTTATTTTTAAAAAAGGTAAAGTATCTATTTGCAGAACAGCATCCCTTTTCTTTTTTTTAGTCTCAAAGAAAGGAGAAAATACTTTATTCCACTGAGGAGTTGCCATGGCAACATGGATACCCATGGATACATGCTGAAATTCTTGCTTTCACCTTAGTTTTTCTTCAACATGCTGCTGTTATCACTTAGCTGAGTGAATTATCCATCCATATTTTTCTCATGTTTGTCATTTAAGTGACACTTCTTATTCCTGCATCTTTTTTACCAGCAAGACTATCAGGAACCTTTACTGGTTTTGTTTGATTGTCTCATGTGGTAGCATATGTGGGAAGGATTTTTTCATGTTTTCAAGTACTTGTTTGTGATGATTCAAGTGTTGCATTCAGCATTAGGACTGCATGAGACATACTAATGTTTTACCAATTTTTGCAATTCCACGTTGAATTAACAGAAAACTATATGGGAACTGGAGACCTTTCATGACATTTTCAATATTTTTGTTTTGTTTTGTTTTAGTGCCCTTTTCTACAATTATTCAAGATAATTGATTTGATGATAAAAAAAAAAAAATCTAGTTGCAAATGTTCCTGCCTATGGCACGGGGTTGGATTGGCTGACCTTTAAAGGTCCCTTCCAACCAAAACTGTTCTATGATTCTAAATAGTAGGAGGTGAAATTCTTCTCTCCTCTGTACCAGAATTAATTTCGAGAAATAACTGAAATCAGTGGAGTTGCAAATGTATAAAAATCCTCTGCAAATAAAAGCAGAATCTTTCTGCTGGTAGTTAACATTAAGGTTTGGGAATCCCCATGGTGTGCTAGACATAAAACGAAGAAAATAAAGCTGGAGAATATAAGTGTTGTTTTAGTTTTCTAGTGTGATACAGAGGCAACACCACCAACTTCAGCCCCTTGTATTTTGTCTCTCCTAAGACCTGAGAGAAGCAATTGCATAATGTGGAGAGCTGGCTGCTCTTGGATGTGTTGGTGTAAGCCTGCAGCCAATTCTTTGTTGCAAGAAAGAACTGGAAAATTTCCCTTAGCACTTCATTTCATATCACCCTGCAGAACCACTTACACTAAAACAAAGCTACTACAAAAGAGAAACAAGTTACACAAATAGAAAATTGATATAATGCTCCTGAACTAATAGTGACAGCACTTTAGATCCATTATCTGAAATTATGACTTCATAAGAAATATGAAATTCAGCTATTCAGATGCAGTTTTTTAATTCTAAGCACAGTTTATAAGGGAGCTGTATTGCTGAATACAATTGCTGTATTGAATAGTCTGACAACATCATTTGAAGTATTATTTTACATCCATCTTTAAAAACTGCAGGAAATTTTTAAAAATACTAACACCAGAAGCCAGCACTTCTTGGTACTTAAATCAACCAAAATCTTACATCCATCTGCTTGTGGACACCTGAGGATTACATGAACTCGATGGCTTTATTTTTTATTGCAACTTAATAGGTTTTGGTGCCAAATACAGGCTGGTACATTAAAAAGCAACAGCCCAAATGGAGCAAGTAGCTATAAAGGAAGAGTTTATGAAGATTAGTCTCTAATTACATGCTTCCATGGATTATAAATTTGGAACATTTCCTGTTAGAAAGAGGTACCTCTTCACATGCCACCTCAGTACCACAGTGCGGGGTTATCAGGATCTGTGCACAGCAGGAGCAGCCACTCAGGTATCCTCAGCCTCTCTATGTCCCTGTAATTCACTGTCTACAGGATCACAAGTGGATGACAGTGGAGTTTGGTCTGTGGTTGCTTGGCCATTCGCTAGTGTACAGCCATGCTTGCTCATGTAATGAGTCATGTAATATAAAAGATAAATAATATACACTTTCAGAGCTGCATAAATTAGTAACTAATGAATTACATAAAAATTGAGTTTGGTTAATAATTTAGTAGAAAAAGAAGCCTACCATCTCTCCGTAGAGAGATGTGTCTGAGTGATTTCATGGCAGACATTGAAACAGCAGCAGTTGGTGACAGCTGGAGAGCAGGGAATCATGGTCTGTCAAACCAATAAGTGTTAATGAATACTTCAGCAGTAATTGTTAACAGAGTTTTCTACTCCAGCCCAGCACCATTTTGAGGTGCTGAATGGGGTATAGGTTACCCCTCAGTTCTGGGCTGCCTTCAAGTAAAAAGATGAAACTCAGCCAGCTTTTACTGAAGGCTGAGAAAATACCTTGAAGGGCCCGAGTTTGTTTCAGTGCTGTCACTTCATGTTTGTCTCACTTCCTTTTAGCTTGAGTTTCACAGCTCCTCCATTTAATGAATGTGCTGTAAGGGAAAGAAAGATAATTATCTTATCCTTGCACAAGATGTTTCTTAGAATTTCTTCAAATCTTTGCTTTCCAAATTTTCTTCTTTTTGTTCAGTCCTCTGCCTGTTTTACCTTTCTATTCCTGCCAATATTCAGCACTACATGAAGAATCAGATACAAATATGCAGAATCTCTTAAAAATTTTTTGCTCTGCTATAGATCCAGCATCTTTCAAAGCTCCACCTATAAAAGCAAGGTCCCAAAATACGGTTTCTTCTGTTGCAGGTTATCTGGAGTCCAGACTTCATGTAGGACAGAGACATAGATGTGTCAAGGAAGGCCATGAAGTGCCCACATTACATGTCTGTGTCTGGCATACATTGGCAAGTCAAGTGGTTGCTCTAGCTTTAGTCTGAAATGGTTCTTTTCTGCTGTTTAATCTGGAACACAACACTGTGAAAATATGCTGATACAGTTTCTGGAGGGGAGCAGATCTCTGCTCAGTGATCTCAGGAGAGAAGCAGAGCAAGGGATCAGTTATAAAGGAAGCAGAGGTGTGAACAAGCCCTCTGTGCTGCCCCAACAAACTAAGGAATTTCATATCACTTTGTAATTTCAATAACACAGAAAATCTCCTTTTTGCAAGTGTTCAGGCACATATTATTGAACTGTACAGTATTCAATAGTACTGAATGCCCCTGAGATCTAATAAGCAAAAAATAACCCCAAGGAATTTGTCACAAACCCCTCCACAGTTTTGAATTTAAAAACAGCAGAGAAAGGACTGAACATCACTGAAGACCCCTGTAATGCTTTTCACTTTATTTTGTCACAGGGGCTGATCTGTGCAAGCAGTTGCAAAGCAAAAGGCAAAAGGATTTCCCATTTGCCAAAGGCGTGAGACAGTAGCCTTTACAGTCTGTTTTCTAAGAAACACTCCAAAGAGCTATGCTCAAGATCTTCACTGCAATGCACAGAAGGATATTTTTTGCTGGGTGCTACAAGGTCCAGATGCAATACTGCATATTCTGGACTGCCATCTACTGGCATTTGGTCTGCTCACTGCTTACATAAGCTTTTCCTCTGAGTATCTTCCTAAGTTTCCCTGGAGCCGGCGAATTTGTGAAGGTAGATGTAGTTGTAATTTTAAGCTTTGTCCAAGGTGAACTGAGAAATTTGCTCAGGACAGTTCTGAAAGGGAACAGAAAATCATATTTTAAACCAACATCTTTCTACTAGAAAGTATTCCTGCTGAACAAAAAGAAGGCAATGGTGTGACCTATTTTATCTATGCTGTATGCAGATTATATTCAGAAAGAACTATTTGACTGATCTGTGTTATGTTATCACTTACACTTATCACTTAAAAGAGCAAGTTATAGTTTCAGGATAGACCCATAATTAATATCACTTAAGTTAAATCTTACTGGAAAAGTATCCTTGTTAATTTTATGACCAGACCTTAATTTCTGGTTCAGAAAAAAAATAGCAGAAGGTTACAGACAAGCATTTTCATTCCTGATGCTTATGTTGGCATTTCTTGACCATGACTTACCAACTGCCTTGTAGCACCTGGATTCTGTTTAGGATGAATTTGATTAGTCAGACAGTTAAGGAGGGCTACACTGAGACATAAATGAAAAAAAAAATAGCACTCTAACAATTTATAAGCCTCATGACATTAACAGTTACATTAAATCCCACTGAAACGGATAAACAGAACAAAGGGGGAAAGTTCCTTTGTTTAGAGATATATTTGAGCACATGCTTTAAGATTCCCTGTCTGAATACCTGAGAACCCAGTGTTGAAGACAGCATGTGATTCCTTTTTTAAGACACAATGGGGATATATCGCCAGGGCTGTGGGAAAAGGATGAAAGATAGGAGGTGGCAGGGCAGAGAACCCAGAAGATATGAACCTAGATAAAGACCATAGGAGAGAAAGCTAAATAGAAAATCCACATATATGTAGTTTCTGAATCAAGTCACAACCGGGAAACAGGTTGAGCTTCACCAGCCAAGGCACATTTGCCCTCTTCACTAATGCTCTTCTAGGGACACAGGATGGTGCATTTTTATAAACAAAGAAATTACTAGAGGATCTTCTGAATCATCCCCCTCTTTTCCTTCTAATGGGAATAAACTCTCTCAGTAATACAAATCAATCATAAAAACAACACTGTATCTATGTTTTGTGTTTATAACTGTAGGTCTCTCCCTGTCACTACCCCTCGCTTATTGGTGGGGATTCTTAGAAGATACTCCTTAGAGGCAGAGTCCTGACTTCAATTCCTTTTAGAAGTACAATCTCGACCCACTTGGTGAGCTTCTGGGGGTCATGTACACATGAAACTCTCTGTTGGACAACTACCTACAGCCTGCAAGGGCACTTCAGGAGCTTTAACAAACTAGGGCAGATTTCAGCTAATAGAGCAGTCTCTGGGGATAAATTTCTCCGATAAACTTTCTTATCTACTGCAAAAAAGATGAGAATAATTTTTTCATTATATTCATATTCATAGAAAATTTATCATTTAAGAACTCCAGATTCTTAAGAACTCTATGTTATATCACCATCTTCATCAAACATTTTCTGTGAAATTTTTGTCAAATCACTTACAAAAGGATTCATTTCATCTCCTTCTATTTATTCAAAAGTTAGTTCAGCAACAAAGCAACTTGCTTTTGTCTCTGTCTTCAGAGGCACGTCCATGCCTCCAGGGTGCAATTCATCCCATGCTAATATAGAAGCAGAGCATCAAGTTGAACACTTAATTTTGCTCCCCTTGCTAACTGCAGTCCAGAGACAGTTTCTGCATCGATTTTTTTACTCATTTTATTTCACTAAGTCAATGAAGAGAGTCAGGCACCCCTAGAGGTAAGTACATCTCACCTACCAGACATCTGGTATGGGAGGGCTAAATCACACTCAGAAGACGCCTCTCTCTCTCCTGACTGCAGAGGTCATCCTAAAGTGTTACTTCAATCTGGCAATTTGTACATGGCTAATACTAGTGAAATGAATCTCCCACTCACTTCCTTCATTAACAGAGGATCTCATACTCTTCCACTTCATTCAAAGGAGAGATGGTTGTTTTCACCCTCCTTCTTGTCCGTTGTTCCAGTCCATGAAATAGAATAAAAGAAGTTGAGGTTTCAGTCTTAGGCGTTTTCTCCCCTATGATGTCTTATTCACTAATGAGACCTGTTCTTTCTCGACACAAACTTCTCATTAACCACATCAATTACTTCCTAACAGCAGAGTCCTGTGTTTTGAAGGGATCTCTGGTGCTTTAAAGTTTGACTTGTTTTGGTGTTTTTTTCAGAAGAAAAGCAAAACAATAGACAGTGAGTTTGTTCCAGAGCCTTAGCTTCACCTGCTAGGGATACAGAACAACTTGTTGTTCTGTATTTTGAGCCACTGTTGCTCTGTTTCATTTACATATACCCACCAACTCTACCAATATACACTCCCACTAAACTCTCAATCTCATCTTCTGCTTGTCATTGTGTCATTATATTTTTCACCATCCTCCATCCTGACTCCATGTCAGGCAAGTTCTGAATATAAAGTAGAAATAGGAGTTAGTCCTTGTGATAATTCTCTGTAGGTTTATTGTACCAGAATATGGAAAAAAAAAATCCTTGCTCTCATTTTGATTACTTCTCTGCCAAGCAGGGAATGCTGTGAGAGCTACAAGAAAAACCTCTTGGTGATTAGAAGACCAACATCATTAGGTTACAAATAAATTACTATGCCTTAAAAAGACATTGAGCAGCATCTTAGTGGAACTTACAGTCTGTGTGGACACTTTTAACCTATGACAAATGTGAAGAAGTTTGACTCAGATAAAATTAGTTGACTACCATTTGAAGTTACGTTGAACTATCTTGCTCTACCAGGAGTCTCAAACTGGACTGACGGCTTCTACAGATCATCTGACAAATAATGACTTGTTTTGCCATTGTAACTGGACTTTACCTGTGAACTGAGAAAACTTATGTCAATTATGCTGGATTCGGACAGTATTTTATATCTGTATTTATCTCTCTGTTTAAGATCCTTTCCTAATAGCCATTATTGCAGTATTTCAATTGGTGGTATATGTTCATCTCCAGAACATTTCTAGAAAGTACGGCAGCAACTTTTTCCATTTTGTACATGTAGCATCATTGAGATATAGTGAAAGTAAGCTGACATTAGACTGACAAAGCACAGACAGATATTTTCATAATAAAAGATTTTTTCTCATATTTCAAGTCAACAATTCCTCCTCTTATTGTGTGGGGAGAAAAATCTGTGATTATGGTTTTGTTCAGTAGTCTGTTGAAGCCAAAGAGCCTCCATTTAGCAGCTGCAGCAGCAAATTCAACTCTACATCCTGCTGCATTGGTAGGTAACACCGAATTTATCCTCAGTGAGTTTTCAAGAGCATAAATGAGGTTTGATGACTTAGTCCACATGGGTAGTTTCAGATACAGACTAGTGTATTTCTTCAAAACATGCACTGTACTAGAGGGGTGTTTTCTAAGAAATAACCAGCTCATATTAAAATCATACAGAGAAAATATAAAAAAAAATATTCTTGAAACAAACTTAATATAATATACATTTTATTTGCTCTTAAAAAAAATCAATCAAAGTATCTCTTTTGTTTTTATATTTTTTCATTGCAATTCTTCTAATAGAAAGTGTTTTATACAGGTAATTTGTACTCGGTCTGAAGATTACAACAGCCAACAGGCTTTATGCAATGCCACAAGCGAGGGGCCTATAAGGCGAAATCCTGGGAACAACGATAAATCAAGGACCCCAAGGCTCCCATCCTCAGCTGATGTTGAATTTTGCCTGTCACTGACTCAGTATGAATCTGGATCCATGGATAAAATGGCCAATTACAGTTTCCGAAACACTCTGGAAGGTAACATGTTTCATTCCATTATGCCATTTCCATCTCTAAATTGATTCTCTCTAGGGCTAGAGTCTTTAAACTCTGGGTGGTTTGAACTGACTCCATGAAGAATAACTCAAAAAGAAAGAAAAAGTTATGCTTTCACCTGGAATAGCAACAGAAAGAACCACATTAATGGCATTTGATAAGAAACTATAAATTATAGAATAGATCAGACCCTAAATCGGTCTGTTAGGAGATACTGTCTCCTGCTACAGTCAGCACCAGGCGCAGCAAAAAAAATACACCACTGCAGAAAAGGAGGTAATTTAATAATCTGCTTGTGCATAACCATGCATAACCATGGCCATGTCAAAGGTTGGCCCAGGAATTCACAGTCTTCCAGGGACCAGGCTGAACAACAAGGGTGAAAGAGGATGCTGACAGTTGGCATGTTATATTTACATCCTTCCACTGTGAACTCCATAGCAGACTTCTCCCTAAACTCCGAGGAACAGGGATTATTACAAATTAGCCCTCAAAACTGACCCTTAGTATAATTTCCAAGATAATTTAGTTCTCTTAATTATATAACTATGCAGCCTGTTTTGAATTTTCCTAATTTACTAGTAAACAGTTCTTTACTGAAAGAAATTCTCAATTATCTGTCTACTAAACTCTTTTGAATCTGGTAAAATTGCTAATAAGCAAGGATAACATATTGTACATTTATAAATAAATATTTCTACAGCAACATATATCAACTATCTAATATGATCTACTTTTGATGTCCCAGAGATTTTGGCTTGCAAGGGACTCTATAAGGGCATAACAATGCAATATAGGAGTAGGAGTGAGGATAAGAAAAGTGCCATGAAGATGAACAGAGGGATGGAGCAACTCTCCTATGGAGACAGGCTGAGAGAGCTGAAATTGTTCAGCCTGGAGAAGTGAAGGCTTCAGGGAGATCTTACTGCAGCCTTCCAGTACCTTAAGGAGGCTTATAAAAAGGAGGGAGAGGGATTTTTTATATAAGCAAATAATGACAGGACAAGGGGCAATGGTTTTAAACTGAAAGAGTGAAGGTTTGGATTAGATGTTAGGAAGGAATTCTTTACTCAGAGAATGGTGAGGCACTGGAACAGGTTGCCCAGAGAAATTGTAGATGCCCCATCTCTGGAAGTGTTAAAGGTTAGGTTGGATGGGGCCCTGAGCAACTTGATCTAGTGGGTGGCATCCCTGTCCATGGCAGAGGGGTTGAAACAAGATGATCTTTAAGGTCCCTTCCAACCCCAACCATTCTGTAATTCTAGGAAAGCAAAGCTTTTGATACATCCAGTCTTAGTCATAATGTTGTGTGGAACGCCATAAAGCTTTCATGGGAAAAGTGAACCAATTTCTTTCTAAAACGGCCAGAAATTTGGAACTTGACTGCTTCAGCCAAGGAAGAATCTAGACAATATTTGACTCCATCTCTGGACATAACTGTGCTTTCTGTCCTTGAAAATGGAAACAACATGAAATATGGGAAGAAAAAGGTGACATAATTAGGTAGAGGTCCACCTACATTTAACTCCATAAAGTATGTGAACAAATGCAAAGAGTGGAGTAGAAGGAGCAGAGAAAAAGGAATTTAAGTAAATAAGTCATGAGATTCTGAGAATCTACCATCATATTACTGATATTGTAAGCAAAAGTAATGACACAGTCTGTGGGAGTTTTTTATTTTATTTTTTTTAACCTGAGTTATTTCAACACTCATTTTTACACCACAGGAGCACAAACTTTTCTGTCAACTAACTTATTTAGCTAACAGGATACTGAACTGCCAATTGAAGTCAAGAATTCATGGCTAATGTTGAAAAAGATGGTGAAAAGTTTTAAAACAAATTTTACTGCCAAAACCCCCTCATATTGTATTAGTTACTTTCTTACAAATGACCTGTTTAATTTTTTGTTGTGTACAGATGCCAAGCTTAAATTGGCCACTTATATTTATTGTGTCAGGGCCCATTTCTGCATTACAGTATTCTTACAAACCTGTTAACACTTTATAGTTCCTAACATTTTGTTCCTTTTCTAAACAAAAAGCTTTTCAGTCCTTCTTTACTTACTTGCACAATTTTGTGCTGTTACACCTAAGGTCAAATTCTAATCTCTTTTAGATCCAAAGAAAATCCAAAGTAAGTCCTTTGACTTTATTAAAATTACTCTGGGTATGTGAAAGGTGATTAGAACCAAGCCAGCATCTGTAATTTAGCAGTTCCTGAATTACACCAATGTTAGATTTACTCCTTGGTTTCAGTTCTGTAATGGAAAACACCTGTGTTCACATAGGAGATCCCCTTCTGGGCAAAACTTTGTGCTCTTCCATTCTTCAGTGCACTGGAACAAAGACTAAAACTTTTATCCTTCAAAGTCGTAAGTATCAGCATCGTTATGAGCAGATCACAACAACACAGGCTGAATCTCTGTTTGACTAACATAAAATGCTACTACAGAGACAGAAATTATGACACTGAAGAATTTATGTCACAACAGTCATAAACAGCAAAGGTCAGTGTTGTTCAGTAAAACAACACCCCTATGAGGTCGAGCACATGAGTTGTCCTCTCACTCTGGGGCAGGCCAGATTCTGCGCTGAATGAAAAACAGATTAAAAACAGTTTGCACTTTGCCCCTGGAAGCAATTATTTTAAATAGGATTTGTTAATTCATGGTCCTAATTGGGGAACAGTGTTGGCTTCATTAGAAACATCATGGATACAAGAGAACAGAAAATCAGCCTAGTTTAAAAGCATCAGGTAAGATCAGAAATGGAATAGCTAACTGCAAATTAAATAGTTTGGATTCTTTGTTCAGTTCAGTTTTGGCGTGACATCTTGAATGCTACTTCCTAAGACTAAGAGATGGCTGAAAAACTTAGAATTTCTTTTTCTTTATGAACAGATTCTACAGTTGAAACTAGTTTATTCATGGCAACTTCAAATGAAAATCAGTGCCTTCTAAGTTTTGCACAAAGTGCAAAAGAACATTAAAAAATATTCTTCAACTCTACATCACTTTCATTATGCATGAATTAACTCATGACAAATGGTATCAAGCCAAGCCATGTCATAGCATTCCTTTGTCTGTCACAATTATCTATTGTTACTGCTATTCTGTCATGAAATAATGGAATAAAACATCAAACATTTCAAAATGTAATTTCATTCTAATAGGACATTTTCCTTTTTTTTTTCTGAAATGAGAGATTTTGATCTGGAAATCTTTCCTCAGTATTTTCACAGTGATCCATACAGCTAATGCAGAAAGATTTCTCAACATGAAGTTTGCCAACAGAAAACTTCTAATTGAAAAAGTTTCTGTCTACAGCCAATATTCCTCACCCAGCTCGAACCTCAAACTCTAGGTAAATTTATGCTGCACACTGAGAAAGTGCTGTCAAGTTGCAAAGAGTCACTACTAGAGAACTAGAAAGACTATTCACCACAGACCACATTGAAACTCTACAAGAGTAATTTTAAGAAAAAAAAGTAGATCGTGAGATGGTCTAAATTAGATAATCAAAAACTTTCTTTTACTCTAGTCCCCTAGATCAAATTCTGTGGATCTTGTAGCTACCTCACTCTAGAGGGATTACAGTAATAACACTGCTGTGGTGGTGCTTAAGAAAATATGTAGGATCTAACCCTGAAAAGTTTTCTGTGAATTTGCCAATGGTAGAAAAAATCCATGAACATAAGCTAGAAGAACATTACTAACTATAAAGTAATACTAACTGTATCTGCAAGGATACAGCCTTAAAATTCTTATATTTTCCCTCCTATTTTAAAGTAGATGCATCTACCTGACTTGAGCTTCTCTAAAATGCGAAAACTTTATTAAAGAACAAAATCATACCCAGGGAAAATGGGACTAAGTATATTATTCAGTTGGATTCGGATAGAGAAACATAGAATTTATGTTGGAAAAGAACTTTAAGATCAATGAGTCCAACCATAAACCTAACATTGCCAAGTCCACCACTAAACGATAAAGTCATAGAATTGTTAAGACTGGAAACGACTTCTAAGATCACCAAGTCCAATGGTTAACCTGCCATTTTCACTATTAAACTGTATTTCCAAGTGCCATATCCACATGTTTTTTAAAGACTTCCAGGGATGGTGTTTTGACTACTTCCCTGGACAGCCTGTTCCAATGCCAGACCACTCTTTTGTGGAGAAATGTTTCCTAAACTCTCATCAAAATCTCCTCTGAGGCAACTTGAGGTTGTTTCTTCTTGTCCTGTTGCTTGTAACCTGCAAGAAGAGACCAACTCTCACTTTGTTTCAACCTTCTTTCAGGTAGTTGTAGAGAGTGAGAAGTTCCTCCCTGAGCCTCCTTTTTTCCAGACAAACACCCCTAGCTCCCATGTTCAAACATCCATGTTCAGCTGCTGTTGGCCAGCACCTCAAGTTCCTTTTTCATTGGGTGGCTTTTCAGCCACTCTTCCCCAAGCCTGTAGCACTCATGTTGTGAACCAGCACTTTGCCTGGTTGCACCTCATACAGTTGTCCTCAGCCCATCAATACAGCCTGCCCAGGTCTCGCCGCAGAGCCTTCCTTGAGTCCAGAGAAGGACAACAAAGGTGGTGAAGGTCTGGAGACAAGTGTTATGAGGAGCAGCTGAGAGAGCTGGAAGTGTTTAGAGGTTCAGGGGTGATCTTATCACTCTACATCTGAAAGAAGGTGGTAATCAGGTGGGGGTCAGCCTCTTCTCCCAGGAAACTAGTGACAAGATGAGAAGACATAGTCTTAAGCTGCACCAGGGAAGGTTTAGGTTTGACATTAGGTGGAATTTCTTCACAGAAGGGGTGATTAAACATTGGAATGGGCTGCCAAGGGAGATGGTGGAGTCACCATCCCTGAAGGTGTTTGAGGAAAGACTGGACATGGCACTTAGCGAAATGATCTAGTTGACATGGTGGTGTTAGGTTATAGGTTGGACTTGACAACCTCAGAGGTCTTTTCCAACCTAATTGAGATTCTGTGTTTCTGTGATTCCTGCCCTCCAGGAGATGAACACTTCTGTCCAACTTGTTGTTGTCCGCAAACTGACTGAGGGTGCATTCAATCCCCTCAATATGCAACATACAAAGCAGAATTTGACCTTTAAAGTACCAGCTCTTCTTACCACTGGCCTAGAAAGTCATACAAAACTAAAATTTATTTTGTAAGAAAAAAGTTTTGCAGTTAAGAAAACCACCTGCAAAACTGTTATGAATATCTAACTGATGTTAGGCATGCCATAGATGTTAAGTAGTTCCCTAAGATAATCAAAGGAGATAGGATTTTTGGAATGGTTCCTCTGTTTCTGTGGTACTGAATGGTGCCAATGCTCTCCAAGCTCTGCATACCTGCTAAGTGCAGTTACAGTGCTTCAGCCAGTGGTTAATGAGCAACTGAGGAAAACACTACCTGCTTTCAACACATAAAGCTCTGCACTTGACTGTGCATGGAGTTCTGTGGTCTCTACTAGTAGATGGTAAAATCTACAATTAATATAATTAAATACTCTATTAAAAGACATACACTTGACCTAATTGCATGTTCTGTGAGAACCGCCTATAAACCAACCTAAAATCTGTCAGGCAGCCTTAATTTTGAGTTGCATCATTAGCTTCCCCTATAGTAGAGTTTGGTCTCAATTCCCACCTAATTTAATTCAGCCTGGCCCAGTGAAGCTACTTCAAATCCACTGAATCACCGTTGCTGATTAACAGTGTTATAAGCAGAAGCAGAATCAGGTTTATGAACCCCTAAAACTGTGATTTTTCTCTTGTTGAAATCACTGGGGAAACTTCACTTCAGTGATGTATGCCCTGATAGCTATTTCTAATGCACCATAATTAAACAAGGGTTTAAAAGGATCTCTGAATGTTACAGTTTCCCATACTGGCCAGATGATTTAGTGGCTCACTGCTGTCTCTTCCACCCATTACTCAGGCGCTCTCCCTCCTTTTTTTTTGGTACTGTCACTGGTTCCCATCATATCCTTACATGAGATACTGTATTTTAATAGTCTGGAAAAAAACACTAACATCCCACACTCCAAGGTAGTTTAATGACAGAATAGTGAGTGAAAAAGG
The DNA here is from genome assembly GCF_001604755.1 of Lepidothrix coronata. Taxonomy (NCBI): domain Eukaryota; kingdom Metazoa; phylum Chordata; class Aves; order Passeriformes; family Pipridae; genus Lepidothrix; species Lepidothrix coronata. The sequence goes on along the minus strand of NW_016690256.1, from coordinate 1,608,623 downwards.
GGGCCTCTGGTGGTCTAGTGGTTAGGGTGCAGGACTCTCACCGCTGCGACCCGGGTTCGATTCCCAGCCCCCCGGGCAGATGGAGCTCGTCAGCCCTGTAAGGCAATCCATCGAAGAGAAGGTCACTCTAAACAAACCTACGTCCTGAGACCCTCACTGCCACTGTCCAAGCGTGCTTGGCCCCGGCAGATGAACCTCAGGATTAAAGGGTGGGCTCAGTTCAGCGCACGCTGTGTCTCACCTAAAAAATCCACTGCGCAGGCTGAAGGGTTAATGACCTTTCCCAAATCTTCGCTCGCGAAGACTGGCCATTATTATTAGTGAGTGAAATCAGTTCACAGAAGGACTGAGGAAGTGCAGTTTATGCACAGGAGAGGAAGGTACAGCATGAGGCAAGACAGGTGGAGAAAATTGAGTTCCCCTATCTAGAGACAGGGAGCTCTTATTTCAGCTCACCTGCTTGTATATCTGTAGTCTCACATCTGCTACAGAGGTGATTTTACTGCAGCTACCTCATCAAAGTTTTCTGTATTCTGAAAAAATGGTAAAGTTTTCACATATGCATTCTAGGTGACTCCATCCCTTTTCAATAGTACGTCATCCTTCATAGCTGACTCTACTTAAGTCTTTTAAAAAGAGCAAAGAATAAGATCCAAGTTAATAAAATACAGTGACACCACACTGCAGCCTTATTCCTGCTAACTTTACAATTTATATGGAGTTTTTGTAACAAGAGATCAGATATTAGAACTTCTCATGTGCAGGGATAAATGTGACATCACCTTTGTCATGACTGGATGCACTCCAACTATCTGGGAGCCAGAGGGTGGGGTTGCTAAAGCTGTCCCAATTATAGAGATTTTGATTATTAAAATAAATTGCTTGTGTGCAGATGTTCCATGAAAAGCTAACCAGAGCCAAAATGAATATTTGGTGGTTTTTTATGAATTATTAGATCGTTTGCAATGCATTAAGAAATTTAAGAAAAATCCCAAATCTGATATAAAACATCTATCCTTCTGCCTAGACCGTGAATAAAGTTTATCTTCCCTTAAACATATTTGTAATGTATTGGAATATAAGTGGAAGAATTGCTTCAGAATAATAAACAGATATATCATATTTTGTTAATATTCACAGAAATTTCCTGGTATTGCTAAATTGACTGCTGCCAATGACCATGTGCTGTGGCCATCAGCAAAGAAAGTCAAAGTTGTTGTCATTGGTTTCTAGGAGTTCTGGACAGCCTGTTAATATAAATTGTTCTTTATAAGTAATATTTTATTCTGCTGATCCCCCTGATTTGATAGCTAGGTAACATAGCATTCACCATGATTCAAATTTCTGTGGGCCCTATTCTCTCTTTGAGAACTTCTGTCCTTTGCTCTTTATGTCACCCAGCAGGCTCTTCAATAATCCTGGTCCACATCCGATGTACTCAAAATCTGCAGTTATCTGTTTTTCTTTGTTCCCTACATCCAGATTCACTCCACCTTAAAAACCTACAATTTTCATAATAAGTCAACTTTACTTCCTCCAACTGTCCTAATTATGTTTTCAACTCTGTCTTCCTAATTACGGGAAGCAGAGGGGCAGGCATTGGTCTCTTCTCTGTGGTAACCAGTGACAGGACCCGAAGGAATGCCCTGAAGTTGTGTCAGAGGAGGTTAGGTTGGATATTAGAAAGAGGTTTCTCACCCAGAGAATGGTTGGGTATTGGAACAGGCTCCCCAGGGAAGTGGTCACAGCACCAAGCCTGATGGAGGGTTTGGATGATACTCTCAGGCACATGGTGCGACTCTTGGGGATGGTCCTGTTCAGGGCCAAGATTTGAACTTGATGACCCTTGTGGGTCCTTTCCAACTCAGCATATTCTGTGATTCTGGGAATTTCTCAAAAGCTTTCTCATACTATTAGAATCAGAAAGATGGATGGTTAGTATGGTATGCTGGTTTCTAGGTGCCACAGTTATGATCTGATTCTTATAAATATCAGTGATTTATGTCAGATGCTCTTCCCTTGTTTGAAAAAATGAGGTGAGGGAATTTTGAGTGACAAAGAAATGCAATCATTTCACACAGAAGATCAGAGTCCTAGCTGAGTCTAAAACTCAGGTTTCCTTACTCATAAGGCAACTCTAGCCACATGTCAATTAATACTTTGTGTGACTCCAAGAGGAACAAGTGCAGAGCAAGCCATTTGGTACTGTGGACCTGAATTCCACATTACACATGAGAGTTTTGAAAGGGAAGGGGTTCTTTCATAGTAGCTGTAGTTCAGTCCCCCAATAGTTGGCACATTTTAGATATCCTCCAAAAGGAATCCAGTTTTGCAAAGTCAGAAATTGCCTTATGATGTGAGTCACAGCATGAAATAGAAGAACTGTTGGGAGATTCACTTCAAAAGTATGTTATAAATTCTCATTCTTAGTCCAAATAAGTAAATAAAGCAAGTGTTCAAAGTCTGTGAGGAATTTCACAAAGATAAAAGCTAAGATCTTTCCTTTCCCTGTCTTGCATACCTGATAAACTGCAACAATATTGGAAAAACACTGAAGATCAACACAATGACCATATTGTTCACAGCCCTTTTTATTTGATTATTAAATTGTGAAGTTGTCTTAATGTGACTCCACTATGCTTCCTCATCCTACAGCTTATGGAAATTGTGAGAGGAATACATCTTCAGGAACCAAATAAAAGAGATAGATCAGAGAGGTTTTGTGTCATGGCTTAAATAGCAGAACTAGCATTAGGTTTGGAAATAGACTGGGAGGACAACATATGTTTCTGCTCTTTCTCTCTGGGAAAATTCCAAAGAAGGATCAGATTGTTGAGTTGGTTTTTACTAGGAGTCCTTACAAGTAGGGAGGAAGCTTGGCTATTGGGACACTGAGTGGAGCTACCAACATCAGAGCTGAGGAATGGACAGGCTACCAACATAAAAACTAATGGAGAGACTCATCTTCCAGTATTTCCTCTTTGGGAGTTTAGGTCTTCTTAAAACCCATCTTTTAAGTTCCTCCAAAATAACAGCAATGCACAGACTTCTGGCCTGTAAGTCTGACTGTGAAAGATTATTGATTACTTACCAAATCCTCCTGTAAATGTTGGATTATAGTTTATAGTGTGTTGGGTCCTATCAATAAAAGGACATAGTCATAGAGACAAACATTAATAAATAAACGAGTATAATGGCCAGTCTTCGCGAGCGAAGATTTGGGAAAGGTCATTAACCCTTTGAGCCTGCGCAGTGGATTTTTTATTTGGGAAAGGTCATTAACCCTTCGAGCCTGCGCAGTGGATTTTTTAGGTGCGACACAGCGTGCGCTGAACTGAGCCCACGCTTTAATCCTGAGGTTCATCTGCCGGGGCCGAGCCAGCTTGGACAGTGGCAGTGAGGTCCCCAGGACATAGGTTTGTTTAGAGTGACCTTCTCTTAGATGGATTTCCACACAGGGCTGACGAGCTCCATCTGCCCGGGGGGCTGGGAATCGAACCCGGGTCGCAGCGGTGAGAGTCCTGCACCCTAACCACTAGACCACCAGAGGCCCCTAATAACGAGTATATTGCGGGATAAAATAGCCTGTTTTATCTTAGCAACCTGTAAGTATAGAGATCCATAATGAAAATAAAGTGAATAAATTTTCTCAACATAAATAAATGTACGCACCTAAATATCTATAGGGATTATGTTGCCTTTTAACATCCAGACAAAATGGACAAAGAAATTTAAAAATATAAAGCAATTTAGCAGTACATTTGCTGACATGCTGCATTAACTACATGGCAGGAGTTTTAATTTAGCTTATTCTAATTTCATCTTTGCTATGCCTTTGAAATATATTAACATTCCTTTACATGTTTTCCTAAGCTCTTGTCTAAAAAGTTGAATGCAAATGAAGGGAAAGTAGGTACTTTGATCTTCACTGTTACTGGAAAAAGAATTATACACATTGTCATATCAGCATATGATTTCCTCTTGAATCTACAGGCTTTGCTGATCCACAGACTGCAATATCAAACCCATCGCAAAGTGGTTTGCATAATGCACTTCACATCTACATGAATGGCTCCATGTCCCAAGTACAAGGCTCTGCAAATGATCCTATCTTTTTACTACACCACGCATTTGTTGACAGGTAGGTTTAATTCTTCTTAGTAAACCTAATTAATTTTATGGGTTTTTTTTACAGTATGCTTTTCACAGGCATTTTAATGCTGCAAACATGTTACATGCCTTTACATGCACAACATTTTCAGACATGTAGTATTGAGTTCTGCTATTATTTGAAAGCACGTGTCATTCCTAATCTGACTGTATGTTCACTGGATTAAATATAACTTGACGAGTTGACAAATGCATTCAGCTTTTATTAACAAGGTAAAAATAGTTCTTCAATGATGTCATAATGATTAATATATATGGATGTGTATGTCAGGAAGTTTGGATCAAAAGTTAGTGACTCATTGAAATACAACTGTAATCAGTTGGAGCAATTCCTTTACATTCTAAATGTCAGAGCTGTTTTAATTTCTATTCCATAAGGAAAATCCAAGCCTGCTGTTCATAAATGAAGAAGAAAAAATACATATTTCAGTGTGACAATCAAAACTGTGACTGTCTCTTGATGAAAGAGAAGAGTACAGCTGTGCAGAATGAAAGAAAGAAAACAGAAGGATATCATGCTTATTATATAAGAAAGAGTAGAGGAGCACAGTTTTGCAAGAAAATAGTGGAATTGCTACATTAAGGGCAGCATTCCAAGATTTAATGGTGACCTTAAAAATTTCTGTGCCACTATAATACATGTGAATGGCTTCAAAAAATTTAAACTGGACTGCATTTACTCCAAACTCTGATGAATAAAGAGCAATTAAAAAAAAAAAAAAAAAAAGCTAAACAAAGGACAGTAAAAGCCACACAAACAACATGTTCTGGAGCAGTTTATATTTTCTTATTAATCTTCTACTTTCTCCCCCTACACTGACTGTGACTTGACTACAGCAATGTTTAGGACAATAAAAACTATTACGCTACTTTTGGGAGTTTTCCACAAATCTGTATGGTCAGAAACCTACTGACTGAGACTCTGCCTGCATGCAGGTGCTTACTGAGATGAAAATCAAAATACTTCGTTCATTTGGGTCACCAAGGCATGCAGCACAGAAGGGATGCAGATTACAACTTGCAGACATCATCTTGCACTGAAGTTCCTTAGTTTCAGGCAGTTTGCACCAAAACTCTTATATAAAACTTTGTCTTATTTAACCAAAAACCTAGTAGGTGTAAAAAAAACAAAATTCAAGTCAGATTTTTCTCTTCATGTATATTTAATATATAAAAGGAGGGGGGAAAATAATATAGTTTATATCTATATATAATAAAATATATAATATATATAATAATATAAATATATAACACATACATTAGATATTTAGTGAGCCAAATGATTGCATTCTTCACGCTTTAAACATGAGAGATAGGGCATCAAGTCTTAGCAAGTCACCCAGGCATCAGTGGAATGGTCCCTTAAATGGGTGACCTACCTGTTCTCTACTCCTAATGTGGTAAGGGCACAATTAGTCTTCTGGAGGTGTCAGTTTTGAAACTCTTTTATGTGAAAAGCTTTTCCTCCTAACATTTTAAAAGTTAAACAGCGTAGCTCAGCTGTGATTTAGCATATCTACGCATTGACTGCTCAGCAGGATGGATGCAAGAGGGTTTCAAGTGTGGTTACAAAGCTCACTCTGGTGATTGTAAATTAACTTTCCGATATCTAGGCTATTAAAAAAGGAATCAATTGAATATTTATACAAAAGGTACACAGAAGAGAAAGAATTATGATGTGCCATATCAAAAGAATTGTTTTCCTTAGACACTGACACTTGTATATGACCTACATATCTCTTAGCTCCCACTCTTTGCAGGGCTTAAGTAACCACTTGGTCCTCATGCTGACCTCTCAGCATGAAATTTGACAGAGGAATTTCAGTTGTAGTCATTATGAGTTCCTGGAAATATTTCTTATAAATGTAGTTGTTATCAATTTAAAAAGGCAAAATTATTTGCAAATGACAACCTCATTAAGTCAGACTAGTGTTGAGGAAATAAATCACTGCAAAGGCACTGTGGGGGAAATACAGATATGCATGATGCAACCTCGTCCCATCTGTGGCAGAAAGAACATTACCAGTGCTATGCAGCTGCTACCTATATGGACTTTAGTACACACAGATGTAAACACTGAGAATAATGTAGTAGTATGATTCCGGTTACTTTGGTTACTTAGCAGCCTTATCCATGACAGATTAATCATGCTTTTAGTTATAATTAATAAGTAGGTGACTGATAGGTACATACAGTACATTTTAAAAAATTCTGTTCCTCTCCTACATAGACTTTAAATCAGAAGGGCTGAAAAGAAGCTATTTTCTGAGAGTCAAACAAGAATACAAAGAATAGTGGAAAGGGGAGAAACAGTATCCAGAGCAGCAGAAGCACATTTTATCAGCTTTTCTCATTTGGGCAGAATACTTTTGAGCTGATTGCTATTACTACATTGTGCCAATGGGCTTTTAATTGACTTTTAAATTATATCTTCTGACAAGGACAGCATCTTTTTACATGTTCCTTGGTGAGAACATGGAGAGTTACAAGATCGGTTTTTACTGGCAAAGTGTGTAAAAAAACTGGACATCAACAATCACAGTTCTGCTGGGATTGCAAATGCAGGGAAGAACAGCTCTGTGTCAAGAAATAAAGAATGGTCCAGCACTTTGAGCATCCATGTAGGATCCAAAAGAGGAATTCCCTCGCTCCACTGCAAATTCTTTGGATGAAAGTGAGCATGGAACTTGCTGTCCCATGCTTTCATTCCCTGGAGATGTGTTTCCTTCCCATTGATCTGAATGACACTTTCAAGGAGCTATGGATCTGAGCTTCAGTTAACCCATCTGTATAGTGGGTGATATTAGATGCCTACGCAAAAGGGATGCTGTCAGGGTAAATGCATTAATGACTGTGAAATGCTCAGTTAAAACCATAATAGGAGTGATAGAACTAAGGCAATAGATCATAGGAACTGATTTTGCAGGGAAACATATGGTACAGAGGAGGATAAACAAGTATATACGGAGTCTGCTGACAGGTGTGAGCCAAATGTTAGGAGCTGCTCTCCAAACTGAGCAACAGTCAGCCTACCATCTGCTGTCCTTCAGCCCTTCCTGCCTGGGCCTGAGCACAAAAGGAGGGAATGATGGACAAAGTAGAGGCGAAGTTGAGATCACTCAGGTGAAAAGAAAAGCATCGGCTTACAAACACTTCCCTTTCTTTTAGGTCATTCCCTTTCAGCAGTGCAGAAGTATGAAAGCACCCAGGCAACAGCTTTCTTAGCAATGATTAATCAGGCTCCTTGACATACAATTTGATAGCTAGAAGACCTAGGGAACAAATCTCTGTGCTTTCTAAAAACAGCTGACCACCCTGAAAATTATTAATTTTTGATTGAATGGCTAAAAAAAAAAAAAAAAAGATGCAACAAAATATACATTCAGCAAAAACAAGAGCTTTTTTAGCATTCTGAAGCATTTCTCTTAATTGCAAATCTCTTTACTATTCAGATATGCTTTACAGTCAGCACAAGGGAATAACAAGGGAGGAGTCAACCCACTCAAGCTGGAAGGAACAGCTGCACAGGCAGTGAAAGCAAGGGCCCACAGTCCCACTTGAGCTCATTGGGGTGTTTTCCGTGCTCTGAAAAGGAACTCTTTCCTCTATGCTGAATCTTTCAGATCCTCTATCTCTACAGCCACATAGTATCTCCATCTGTTCTCCCTGCACTTTTGTCCTTTGAATGTTTTTTTCACCTTTCTTCTCATTTGTTGTGTACTTCTACTCTTCTTGATTTCACACTCCATCCCAACAATTCCCCTCAGAAAAACTAAATAGCAATGGGGAATATAAGTTGCCATACAACTTTATAGCTGCAGAACAGCTAATGCAATAGGGCCTCAGTTCTCATCTCATTTCTAAGTTTTGCAGCGTCAGGCAGGGTTTATAACAATAATGTGGATGACTTCCAAAGGCCTTGGTTTTAGAACAAACCATTTAGCACTAATTTTCTGGAGAAACCCAATACTGTGTAGGATTTCATTCTCTTGCATCTCTAAAGTCTGGTATTTGTTAGACTATTTGCATGTTGTACTACAGCTAGACCCAGATTGTCAGTACTAGTGATGCCGCCATTACAACAGCTGCTTTCTCCAGCTTTCATGAGTAACTACACAGCTCAGAAAACTGCTGCAATCATCATTGCTTTAACTCAATACTCTGCCCAGGTGTTCTTCTCTGTCCATGCCCTTCTACTGCTTCTTTGTTCTTTTCACATCAGGTCAACTGGTCTCTATTGTGAAGGTCCTTCACTGCTCATCCCCAAATCTTTTCTTCTTAATTGTAAGGAACTCACCCCTCCAAAATGGTCATTATACCAATCTCTATTGTAAATCTGTTTTGTATTCAGACAAGTCACTCCATGCTCCTCCTGGCTGGGCATTGTTCACCCTGTGCATCCACAAATTCAGTCACTGTTCTTCCTTTCAACATGAACTTGAAAAAAAGCTCAGACGCTAGTGAGCTGAAGCATCCACTTTGTAGGCGGACTACTGCAGTCTCACTACATGGGTGCCTAGTCCTCCTCCTATCTGTTTGCATCTATCTGTTGTCCCTTGTCCTGTGTTTATGTCATGTGCTCTGTCATTAAGGGACTGTCTCACCGTGCTGGTCTGTGTCTCAAACTGCGACAGGCACATGGCATATTCTTTGCCTCTGACCATGGTTCTTAGCTGTCAAAGCAACATGAGCAACAGGAGATGACAATTGCTTTATTTACAATTGTATGAATTGGCAATGACAGGACACAGCTGGACATCCATACTCTGATCTTGTTACTTCAGTTACTGTTTTGCTTGCTATCACATAGGACTGATTTCTTGCATCAAAGAAACAAAATCTTCAGAAGTGGGAGGTGTGCATATGTATTTGTGTGTGTTTACATGCATTCTGCTAAAAGTAATCCAAGCCAAGGATAAGGTCACACACAGAATGGAGACACTCATTTACAGCCACTGACATACATGCATACTGCCAAGTAGGTGCAGAAGAAACTCTCCTACGCATCAACTTCAGAGCCCAGTGATAAAGCCAAAAATTCTGCCTAATCAAGGCAAATGTCTCTGTGCTATGCATTAACATCAGCTGACATAGACTCATATGCAGAATGCTAAAATAAACCCTTCTGCTTCAGTGGCAGGCTGGAGCTGGGAGCTTAGGAAATGTCGGACTCTGGATTATCTGGGAATCTGACAATAAAATGCTCACATTGCTTATCAGTGAAGTGCTAAACTGAAAAGCATGTATAGAGAAATCTGTTAAAAAATAAATTAGAACCCAAAATCTACACATCCTGATTTGCATATCAACAACACTACATTCCCTAAGCCAACTTTATGGACACTTTCAGTCCCTGTGGACTCTAATATACTCACCACTCAATATGCCCACCACTCAATATATTCAGGCCAGTCCCTTCTTCCGCTAAGGAAAAAAAAAAGAAAAGAAAAAGAAAGCATTCTGACAATAGTAATTTTGCTGGAAAAATCACTTTAACAAGAGGAAATTTTATTTTTTCACCCCCATGAAATGTCAAAATAAAAGCTCCTTATTTTTACTCTGTTTTTGAAACAACTCATTTTCTTTTTCTCTTAAATGTCATCTCAAGGTTTTTAAACCAAAAAATAGATGAGAAAAAACCAAATTGTTCTATTGTTTTGAAATGTTGACAGGAAACAGGAACTTATTCTAGCAGCTAAAAACTATTTGCTTCAAGAATTTGGAACACTTGGAGAGAAGGCATTCAAAAAGAATCATCGAAAATTCTTGTAAGAAAACACTATGTTTCCACACTTGTTTAATATATAAAATAAGAATAATTCCTTATCCTGAACTGTCTCCTGTGGGAGACAACACAGATAATGCACGAGGCCAAGGAATTATTTTCTTCATTTGATGTACAAAAATGAGAGACACCAAAACATGTAACTGAGGTGCTGAGATGGAGATTGTAATATAATGAATTATCAGCAAATAATAAAGCAGTGTAAAAACGGAGAAATCACTGCATAAACACTAAGTGTATGATTAATTTTATTCCTTGATAAGGCTCACCACAGCAAGGCTCACCACTTTTTGAGATATGTTTGTAAAACAATGATGACACAGTCTAAAAGTCATCGTTTTTCTGGAGCTGAATGAATTATGGCTTGGAGCCACTTGAAATCTGTTGGACAAAGGCAGGTCAAGAGTTGCTCTTACCAGTATACCTCCTCCTACACTAACAGTAAATCCACAGGGCTTCTCCATCATGCCAGCTCAGGATCTTACAGTCTATGCCCAGCCCTGTATGCTCCCAAGTGCCTGTGTAAAAGCAGTATATGAGATGAAGTCATCTTCATAATTGTCCCTGGCACGAAGGCGAAACTCAGTCAAAGTCATCCCACTCAGTGAAAGCATGAGCATCACTGAGCTACTGCTATGTAAGGGGTGAGAAAGTAGAGCTTTTAAGAGCAAAGCCCCTGGGATTTTCTCCTGAACTAGAGACATTTTTGCACCATTTCCAGGACAGATCTGTGATGGTGGTATGTAGCAGGACAGCCCCTAATGCTTCCAAACACTACTGTACCTCCTAAAAGCTTTTCATTTTGCTTATATATCATTTGATATTTCTCAACTGAGTGAAATATTGTGGAGCTGGTGGGAGATACAGTCATTTCTTACTCAGGATATATAGCCATAAAATTTAGGTTGACTTTTGGAATTAAACATCTAGATTATAAAGTGCTACTGCATAGGAAAAAAAAAAGAACCGTATTCATGGTATGACATGGCATATATGGGAGCAGTAGGATGGTATCAGTTGGTACTGTATGATTTTAGTGGGACCATATGCATATGCCAAATGCATGTAAGATGGATAAAGAGGGAAAAAAAACCACTTCAGAAACAGACAGGGAAGGCAGCAGAAGGTCGAGGACAGAAGTGGGATAATTGTGCACAATACCCAAAGAAGTTCCTACAAACAATTTTGTCTGCAGGACTATGAATAGGCAGGAACACTGTGTAGTTTACCTAGGCTCCCCAGCCCCAGAGAGCAACCTTGTCCACTGGCACCTGGGTGAATGAGGGCAGCAGCATTGGAGCTGGTGACCTGCTCGCACCTCAAATACCTGTTAACATGCAGGTCTCTATCAGAGTCACAGCTAGTGGAGCTGCTGATTTATCCCTCTAAAGAAATATTGTCTAAGCTATACTCTTCTTGAGCTACATTGCAGACATCTCCTATTGAGCCTCATTTACAGTCAGCAAGACTATAGTCAAGTAGTTCATAGAATCACAGAAGGGTTTGGGTTGGAAGGGGCCTCAAAGATCACCTTGTTCCAACTCCCTGCCATGGGTAGGGATGCCTCCCACTGCTGACTAGCGGCCAGATAATACAAACATCTCTGCTGAGGAACCTTTTTGTCTTTTAATCGTATGGGTACACTCAAAATACTTCTTTCTATCTCTGTACAATACCTAGCATAGAAAGTTTGCTTAAACTCAAGTTCAGAAATTACTATAATACAAATACCCATAACACATGTAATGCTTAAGGCATATGAGGGCATTACTCATTACTTGTATAAGCAATAAGACTGAGCCTGGGAAAATTATCTCCCCACCTCCAAAGCTCTTGGGGGAATTAATGAAATTTTTGCAATGCATCCTGGGTGGCAGTTTGCTCTTCTCCCTGCCTCTTGCATATTACATGGCTCCTCCTGGGAAGAGAGGTCTGATCAGCATGCACATCTACATCCCACCATCAGGATCTGTGGCACAGCAGCAAGGTAGCCTCCCCTGAGGATTAACAAAATCACCTCATTACAGCAGCAGCTGTGCTGGAAGCCACTAGGTCACAGAAAGCAGCTCTTCTATCAGGAGAGGTATCAGAATGTTTCATATGAGGGTGGGCCAGGAATGACTTTGGTCACAAGCTTTATTGGCACACATAAACTCCTACGAGTATGAGATATAGAGCAGATAAGTACCGAAGGAGTGGGAACTCGAGAATGTAAGTTTTTATAAAAGAAGTTTCTACATTTTTAAATTTTGTTTCCCCTTGGGGATGTCTACAAATGTGCAGGAGGATACATGCTCCCTCTGTCACCCCAAGGTCTCTGTTGGCACTGAACCGGAGCTGCTAACCTTTCCCTCCTAACCTCTCAAGATTTGCAGCAGGTTAACCAGAGCTACTCAGCTTGTTTGATGGAGCTGACTCACTCAAAGTGGGCTCAGTATGTGGGCAGAGTGAGTTCACATTTACTGCAAAATACCACATAAATATATCCATGGAAAGCAGAGTGTAAGTGGGAAGGTTGGGGTGTTGCTGAGATACATCTCTCCAGTATCTCTCCCTCCCCTTTGATATCCCCGTGTCTGGGGCTGAAAGGAAAATCATACACCAAGATACTGAGTAGGACTCTAACATCTATTTCAGCAAGCCTGGACAGTTCCTGCTACTGCAATTGCAAAGCACCAAAAGGGGTACAGGAACAGTCTTAAAGGGTCACAACACAGACCATATAACCTATACCATGGCTAGAGTGGTGGCCAGAAGCAAAAGCAAAGGAGTATAGGTTTAAAGCATCTCTCCTCCAGTGGACAGAGAGGTATTGAACCTATATAGCACACTTGAGGCTGCACCTGCATCTAAAGTAACCTACATTCATTTAAATAAGTCCTCTGGATATTCATAGACAGACCATATAGAATCAGAGAGAAGGAGAAATAAGGACAAGGATCAGTCTCGAGATAAATATTCTTTTTATCGATTAAGCATACATAAAACATACATATAGTGCTGCTGCTCCACCTTGCTTTAGGGGAAAGACCAGAGAAAGGTTAAACAGACATCTTCTGTATTAGATGTGAAATACAGCAGTTGGCAATCTCACCTTCCATATCATTATTCAGGCTAAATGTTTGTAATGACCCATTCTGCTCTTAAAAGTCAATAATATAGGAGGTTCAGTTCAAATAGTGCCATTTAAAATGCAGGGTTCCTATCAGTCTTATGGCAAGATTTTAGTTCAGCCAACACAATTACAGAATGGATCACTTTGAACACTTCATATTTTGCGAGCGATTAGTGGTTTTTAAAAGGAAAGGTTACACTGCCTTGAAACTTCACAAGAGCTGCATGGTTAATCTTCACCTATTCTCTTAATGCTGGAAGAGGGGAAATCTCCCCATGGCACAGCGACCAAGATGAGCTCTGATGTAGACAGTTATCATTTCCTTCCTGCAACACTTCTGCGATAATAGCTGATATAATTGTTCAAATTTTAAAAAAATCACAAGAAAACATGGTGTTTTTCTCACCCACATGCAGCTACCTCCTATTCATCAAAAGAAATTATCATTTCACTAACATAGATGTGATTTGTATATTACATGCCCCTGTGAACCTCAATAATGACAATCTTAAATTCTCAAAAGAATTGAATTACAGAGCACAGGAGTGGGCTCCATAGTGTCAGTTCAGCTACCTCCACAGCAGTCCATATTAATCTGATCATTATCTTTCTCTTCAGGGGAAACTAGTTATTAAACTTGGGAGCAGCTGGCATTTGTACTATCTCCTGCTTCAAGTGATGTTTTTCTGTTAGCTGCAAACCATGGCAAAAATGAACCTAAGAAATTTGACACAGGATATACATTCCAGCAAATGTTAACTTTTGTTTTTGATGCAGCATATAGTTGCATTTGTATTTCCTTACTTACAAAGCACACAGTACACACCATCATGTCTCATCTATAACTTGGTTTTTTCAGTGTTGGGCAGTATTGGAGACCTACATCTGAATGAGAAACAAATATTTCTAGCCAAACATTGCTCTGGTTTGACAGCAAGGGGTGAAACAACACATGTGATGACAGCTATTTAAAGATAAAGAATTTATCTCCTGCACCTCGGAAAAGCCATTGACAACTTTCATTGGTGTTAAACAAAGGCTGGCTTGGCTAAGAAAAGTGGTAGAGTTTGGAGCAGGTATCTGACAGAATAACAGCACAGCTAATTCTCGTTTAAAATCATTTCTTCCCAGCAGAGGGGCAGAATAAGCTTCCACAGGAATTACCTTGCTTTGCCAATGACTGGGTTAAACTAAGGCACTACCTAGTTCCAAGCTAGAGAATACAGACATCCCTCTGCACAGATTCCTGCATCTTTTCCAACACTCAGCTCTTGTCTTTAGTGTCATGCTTAGCTTATCCATTTTCTCCATCTTCAATAAAAATAAAGCTCTTTACATTGTAATCTAACAGCAACTGATCAAACATAAGTTGAGCTCAGCACTTGTTGTTTCATCCTACACAGTTTTATGAAAAGACAAAACCAATATTTCTGGAAGGCTCATTTACTGGGAAAGTAGGTTACAGGATTGCCCAGCTTGTTAGGCTTTGTGGCATGAGAACTGTGCCCCAGACTTATATGCAACAGAGTTGAAGCCTCAAGTAGCTATATGAGTTTCCTGAGAAAGGTTAAGCACTTTGCAATGCGACTAAAGGAAGTCAGGACAGCAAACAGGGAACAGAAATGCAGGACTTCAGCAACCCTCTCTGAGAGTGGAGCCGCATTTGGTCCTACATCACCAGCAGTGATCTCTGCTCAAGATTTTATCTGAATCCTCTGCAGGACTCTGTTGCTTGAACAGCTTCTTTTCTCAATAGAGGCTCGAGGAGCTGCTGACTTTCTTCGTTCTAGAAGAGAAATACTTGGAGCACTACATGATTATTGGAGAATGACTGGAAGCTATATAGCCCTCTGCACTCAATGAGCAAGCAAAGCAGCAATGAGAGATCCAACTGCATCTTCTCCAAATGGCTATGGATGCTCAAGCTGTTTGACATAAAAAGAAAAAGTTTCAGATGGAAAGCCTTAAGACTGTTCTCTTCCCTTAATCCTATAGACACATTGAGAGTCCTTCATAGGTAAGAGGGAAAACTGCTCTAAATCGCGTTGACAGAGGAAATATTAAAAATATCTCATAAACGGTGTGGAGCTGTGTCAGGGAAGTTTCGGTTCCAAAAGGAGAAATTCAGGAAAGGGTTCCTTAGGTTAAAGAAAGGGCCTTCACCCAGAGAGTGATTGGGCACTGGAACAGGCTCCCCAGGGAGTGGTCACAACACCAAGCCTAACAGAGTTCAAGAAGCATTTGGACAAACGCTCTCAGGCACATGGTGTGATTCTTGGTGTGGCCCTGTGCTGGGCCAGGAGTTGGACTTGATGATCCTTGTGGCTCTCTTCCAACTCAGGATATTCTATGATTCTGTGAACCAAGCAGCTGCAGTAACCTTGAGGCTTTCAACAAAGCAGGACATAGGCGAAGAGAGTGGCATTAATTGTCTCAGATGGGTTTGGCTGTGTGGGACTACAACTTTGACAGCTCTGTCCCTCTTGTTTTCTTTGTCTGACAATTTCCAAGTATCCAGTTTGTGCAGTGAAAACAAAGGAGACGGAATGCTTGTAGTGAGATGGTGAAGCAGAGCAGTGTCAAGATCCTCAGGTGTCACATGGCTGCCCAACTCTCTTGGTATTTTGTAATGGGTGGGAAGGTGTCAGCATAGTGTACATTATTATGCCTCACTCAGAGAATGGTACTTTAGGAGACAACCTGCAGCCAACATCAATCTTGCTGAATAAGTGAGGGCAACATGTCATCTACATGTTGCCTCTCAGTGTTGCAGGTGGTCTATTCCACTCTAGTCCACAAAAAAACCCCCACTTTTGATTCAGAAGATGAAGTAAATTGAAACAAAAAAGTAGGCCAGACCTTTCTTGAAAATGAATATTCATATTTCAGAGGCATATAATTGACCTACCTGGGAATATATACTCTAAGAAAAAAATCCAAACCACAACATTATATGAGGGAACAGGTCCACCAGGTTGAACATCCTTTTTTATGTTTTGTGCAAGCTTGTGTTTTAAGTGTTAGGGCTTGACAAATCTAGAAGCCCAAATATGGTGGTATAGTTACCACAGCTCCATGTTCTTTGGTCCAGGCAGCAATGAGGTTGAGCATATATTCCCGACAGGCATACATGGACACAATAGGTATATATATGGATATGCTAACATGTTTGACCAGATACACAGATCAACGCAAGAAATGCAGCTCTCACACAAATTCCAATGGCACCAGCAGCTTCACCCTCTTTACCTCTTTGGCTGACCAGAATGAAAGCCTGTTATGGGAAAATATACATACATATAGAGAGATATACACACAAAAAGTCTGGATTCCCCAGTAACTGGCCTTAGGTACCCACCCAGTCGACCCATTAACTGGATCGCCTGATCTCCAGCTGCCTCACTCACAGGTAGACACACACATGTCTGCATAAAGAGGTCTGTCCAGTAGCTGGTCAGGGACTGGCATAGAAGAAACTTTGACAGAGGTAATGAAAGGGTCTGTGGAAGAGGCAATGTTGTCCAAGGATGCTTGCTGCATGCTGCAGCTTGGAATTGATAGTGGTAGCCCCTGGATGTTCCACAGCAGCTGGGACTAGACACAGAGTAAGCACTGTAACGCAGGGCAGTCCTCATCAGTGATTCACCAGCAAGGGACACAGTCTCAGAGGTCTTGGATGGGTTTTCACAATAATTGAGGGCAGCATCTTAATTTTTAATCAGACACTTGCATTATGACGGTGTAATTTGTTTACAATCTGCCTTAGAGTCCCTGCAGTGTTTTTAGCCAACTTAAAACTAAGAGAAAAGAATACTGCAATATAACTGCGTACATTGGCAAACAGTACAGTGTCTTGACTTTACAACCTCAGCATCAGCAGCTCTTCCAGGCCTGAAGCGCTGATGTTTCTCCCAAATGCTTGGGATGGGAATTACCTGAGGTGACTTTGCAATACCAGCTGACTACTGCCAACTTTTAAAGTGATGACTACTGTGTAATCACAGTCCTTGGGCTGGCATTTCAGCTTTCATCAATTTGTTTCCTTTTCCTTTTCTTTCCAAATGCAAATACATGTTGCTTGCCAGATTTCTACAGAATGTCAGATCTCATGATACTGAAATAAATTGTATAAATGAGCTTTAAGCAACAATGTTCTGTCTTTCTTCTGCCATAGTCGGTCTGATCTAGCCTGTCTCACAACTCTAGATGAGGAATGAAAGTTTTTGTGTCAAACCTGGCCCAACCAGTGACAGGGCTTCAGATTTGAATGTGATAAAGTTATTAGTGGCTTACAAAGTGGCTGCCTAGCAGCTGAAAGATTACTCCTGAGTGCAAGCTTAGCTGAGGCACAAGTTTATCAAGTTACTGAGAAGCAAAGGGCACAGTTTCATTGTTGCTTTAAGTCAGTTTAACCTGGTACATAGGTTAGGAAGAAGAAAAAGTCCTACTCAGCAATTAGTGCAACCCAGAGGTGTTCACCTCTGTTCCTCCCTTGTGCAGGTACTGGCCATCATGCAAAAGCATAATGAATCAGGTCTATGGCTTTATCTTACCTCAGATATCCCAGAACAAATAAAAACAAATGAGATGTTTGGTTTGAAATGAAATTAGTTCTTTAATCCTGCTTATGGCGCGGTTGTGCAAATGCTTACAAGAAAAGTGAGGACAAGAAAGTAGGAGGTAGGAGGAAAACTGTACTTTGTCCTCTCTGGGGCTACGGACCCAGTGATCATGAACCTTCACCTTAAGGGGACTGTAGTCCTCTCACTGGGCACACCTGCAGTGTGACACATGTTCCTGATTGTGTGACAGAGGAATTCATATAGAAGTACTGAACCCTCATCTTCCCCCTTTCCCTCTCTCCAGCTGTCCTTAATTGCAAGGTAAAACACACTGGATTAAACTTCTCCTATTAAATCTTAGTGAAGGGACAGTTAGGTTTACACTATGAGTCAGTGTCTCTGAGGTGGCTCAATACAAGGAAATCTTTAGTAACAGATATTTATGATCTGTTTTCCCCCCTTACATTCAGTCAGTCAAGTGTACCTCTGGTAACAACTGTGGAAGCACACTGTTGGGAAAAGGCCCTTAGAAGGGACACTTTGGAAATTATAAAGAAAATGCCTACTCTTACTGTTTTACCCTATTTTTTCTAGATTTTAAGATTTCCTTCCTGCAGGCAGCATCTTTTTTTCAGAGTGCACAACACTATCTGGAACAGTATGAAGAAATCCAGCCTATATACAGAAATGCTTTTATACTCTGTTTGATATTTCCCACTGGCAACGTAAACCCATTTATTTCTTGACTCATCCTTTCATTAGCTATAATCCCACTGCATATATTATTCATAAAATAACATGAATTCAGAAATATATATTGGTGGCCATTTTTTAATCATCCTCAAATCAATCCGATTTTCCCACCAGGTGGGTTTGTTTGTTTGTTTGTTTTTTTAATTAATTTTCTACTAAGGTTCATTTCATTTCATTTTGTATAACCTGGTATGTACAGAGCTGGATAAGGAAAATATTTGAGTCTATTTATATGAAATTAAAGGGAAGTGATATATCCATGTCTTTTATAGATGGCTTTAATTTTCTCTGTAAAAGCACTATACCACACAAAAACTTTTTGCAAAAGCAAGGTATATTTTCCCTGAATGAAAATTCAAATTGCCAAAACATCAACATACCAGGTGGGTGTCTTTATAACTCTTTACCACATACCAATTCTCTGGATCGATTAGAGCCGGCACACACAAGTATTAAGCTCATCAACAGTTACAATGACCTGAATACAGAAGTATAGCAAAAAATTTAAATAAAATTGAGACTCCATGCTTTGCAATGATATAACCTAACTCCAATGGGTACCACAGTTTGGTAGGCACAAACTGGCCCTGTAGCTGAGGTCCCACTCCACTATGGCATGTATAGTATGAACTTAGGCAAGTCATTTGTACTCTGTGCCTATTTTCTCTAGAGTAAAATAAGGCCTGTAAGACTCTCTAAACTTTCTCCCATATGCAGGAAGAATATTCTTTGCCTTTATGATTTGTTAGGAGTCCTTCTGACCAGATGATCTCCCTTGGCTATTTCTGCATCAAGCATGTGGCTTTTGACTGAATCAGATGGTTTAAGTAAGAGTGAATTTATCATGTCCCTTGATCAATTTTTTCTATGTTTAAATACAAACCTTGAGCCTTATTTTAGTCTACATTTGCCTAAATCCAACCCATTCTACAATATTAAAATTCTACTTCTTACCACAAAAATAATCTTTGCATAGAGTATTGATTATCATAATCTAGTAATTACTTTAATATCACACCCACTACAAAATAATTTCTATTTTGGAAGTGCAATTTAGAGATATTGAGCCTCTTTGAATACCAAATGCGAGACAGGACATCTTTCAATATTCAAATTAGTCTCCTATCTCTTTCAGTTCCTTGGCCTCTTATTTGGGACATTCGGTTTGGGCACTTTGATTTCTTCAAGATTTCTTCAAGACTGTCTTCCAGATGCAGACAGTCTTTGCCGTAATCAAGATAGAATTATTTTTTAATCTGCCCAAGGCCTTTAAATAAAAGCTATCTCTTCCAAGTCACTTTTGCTTGCAGCTGAAGAAATACAAAGAGCATTAGGGACATCAGGAGACTAATCTCTACTTAATTTAGTTAATTTCCATTTCTTAAGATGTGGTTGCCTGTGACCCTTCTAGCTAGAGCTGTTACCCTGGAGGATTTATGGTTTATATATGGTTTATTTCTGCTAATCCCAGTTTGGGTTCTCTCCATTTCCATTGTCCAAATAAAATTCCTGACAACTTTTGGTTAGCTCTTCTCTGCTTTCCTTTTTCTAACCTCGTCTTTCCCACCATGCTCACGTTCCATCTGCTCTTTTTAGCACTGCCAGTATCTCCTAAATGATGCCAGTCTAGCTGAGTTGCAATGCTGAAAAAGTCTCAGTCTCTAGAAAATACCACTTCCACCTATACAAATTAGCTATACTTATCTGCTTGCTCTCTTTGTCTACATGCTGAGGAAGAAAGTAACCAATCAGGCTTCTGTAGGAGCCAGACAGACTTCTCTCTTTCTCATTTAACTTCCGTCCAGTACTTTTTTTTATACAGAATTAGTATGGAGAATGGATATAGCAGAGCCCTGATCTGAGTCTTTGCATCTCCTTTTGTTACCCCTAGCAAAATTACGTCAAGACAGGGAGGCAACATGGAATAAAATGGCCCTTAAGATGTCCTTTAATTCATGGTCCTGCTTTGTTAGGCTCTCTCAGGTCCAGGGAAGGAGGCAGAGGTTCATATGAAGAGAACAAAAGAGCGGTGTTTTGCCAAGATAACCAACAATTTTAGGGAGTTCAGGTCTCCTGCTGTACCACAAACCTGACTTTTCTACCAGGAATTTTGTCACTCCATGAAAGGACCGACTAATTACATCAGCATTTTGTCTCTCTGCATGTAGCTTTAGTTCTGCAGTCCTAAACTCTTCCAAGGTTGTAGTTACCGAGAAAAGAATAGGAAACAAGTACACATTTTTCAAAATACTAAAAGGAAATAACTTACATCACTGCTTTTAAGGAAGAAAAGAAAAAATGCTGTCTACTGTAAGTGGATCAACTGCTGAGGATGGAAGAACCGATTTCTCTCTGTCATGGAAATGACATGCCTCATTGGATAAAACAACTGTCTCTATAGACCAAGGCACAAGGAAGAATTGATCCATCATAGCTGCTCAGATGTGTTCTCTTTGCCTATAGGAAAGTATAGCACTGCATGAAGGAGAAAATATTTGATGCTAACTGCCTTAAATGTAGACAGGCCTGGAGAAAGTATCTTATTTAAAGAAAAAAAGTATCCTACAATGTATGATTCAGCCATCAGAGTACTCAGAAACAAAAGGCAGTGTGACTATTTTCTCCAGATATACTTTTTTTTGGCCCAAATCTTTTCAGCTAAGACAAATCCCCAAGGATAGGAGCATCATGCCAATATCACTACCTGGCTGACAGCAAAAGCCATAGGCTACTTCAAGATTTCAGTTTTCCTTAAAAATGTATGAAAGGAGTTAAGTCTTGGTTGAAGAGTTATAAAATGTAACTCTCTGATATGAAATGGCTTATGATGTCCAACAAGAACTATTTGTACTTCACCAACAGAAATACAGTTTAAGTTGTGCCCTCTCCATGGACTTTTCTCCCCAGCTGAATGCAACTGGGAGATTTCTTTTTCTACTAAGTTCAGAAACTGTTCTTGAAAAGCAAGGGTAAGGTTCCTCTTGCATAACATTTTTTACAAAATATGAGTAAGGCAGGGAAATGGCAGTGCCCTCCTTAGCAGATGAAGATGTAAAAAATACTACTGATATACTAAATCTGTCAGTTTTCTCAAACAAAATTAAAAAAATCCACCGACATCCTCCTGAAAATACAGAGCATGATGCATTATCTTGCCAAGAAAAAATTTTGTTTTGAGTCCATCCTACTTAACAAGCTGGAAACAAGCTGGGAACAAGCTTTTAGGTTGAAATAATAAATGCAACTTCACCCAATCACTTTATTATCAAGCAGAATAAGATCTTAATCTTTCAAAGCATCAAAAAACCACCCCAAGTACAATATAAATGCACAGGACAGAGTAAGGAAAATGTGATTCTTAAAGCCTTAAAGGATGTTTCTGAGATTTCTATGGTGGCATACAGACATGTTTGATGAAACAGATTTCAGTCAAGATGATATGTTTTTTGCTGGTTAACAGAGAGAACTGCTCCCAAACAACTCAATGAATTGTGCAATGTATCTTGTGCATCAGTACAACTAATCATGTAAGTAATTAGCGGCGTGCTATCTCATCTAAATCTACAGATCAGCTGCGAGAGCAGACAATTCAATGCTCCTGTTACTGCTACAAGAAGCTTGATACCTAATGTGGGAACCACACTGCAAATGAAGGAATCCAAAAGAAAGAATCCAAAAGTACATATGTTCATTTCCATGGAAATGCTTTGCATTTGCATTCTGCTTGAAAGATTACTGGCCTAAGGATTTTTATTGGAAGCGCTTATGCAACAGCAACACTTAACTCATCCAGAGATGATGCTGCATTTCAGGGCATGTCATGCAAAGCTATTTCAGGCGAATGACGACTTTTAGCTCTGAACCTTGTGCTAATCAGCCCTCCGGACTTTCAGAATGTGACTGCTCAGCATTTTCTAAAAATCAGGCCCCAGGAATTACCTCACATTGAGCATTCCAAAGTTAGGGTATGGATCATCACCAGATTTTAAAAACCTGATCCAACTCATATCTCTGCCACCTTTCTAAATTATTACCATGTTCCCACAACTAAAGTATCTACATACCTCTAACAACCCTATGCTGTAGAGAAGAGCTATCTCAGCTCCCATCTGCAACTGCTGGGAAAATAAGGCACTAATAGGCAGAGTATCTTACCCAAGGCATGAGTAAAAGCCAGGCAGGGGAAAGACTGGAGTACACTCTCCCACACACCACCCCTCCTCAAGCTAAATTACTACTTTATAGTCTATGTGTTTTTAATGATTAAATATTAATTTCTTCATTATGTTCTCTAATGATTACAGAGTTTCTGTTCAAACTTTCTTGTGATAACTGCACCTGAAGCCTTGATACTGTTTAAATTTATCCATCTGAAAGCTTCAGCTAAACATTACTCAGATGAGAGTCTTTCTAGACAGGGTCGATGAAATTAACTGAAGAAGAGAGCCACAAATAAAGATTTCAACCAAAAGTAATACCTGCATTCTTAAGAGTTGACAAGGTGTATGATCATAGTGATGTTTTCATAAATTAAATTTTTGGATTCTAAAAAAAGAACCAAGATTTTAGCCCTATTCTATTTTGATGAGTGTGAGAGGGTTTTAATATGGTGGGGTATGCGCAAAAACTCTTGTTTTTATGCCTCAAAACAAGAATAAAGTCTAGCAGCAGATCCCGGGATAAAGATCCTGATACTCCTGAGTACATGCATTTCTGAGATAACTTGAGTCCCTGAACAGTCAGTTACTAATTAGAAGTGTGGGGGGGAAGTCCTTGTCCTCCAGTCGGTGGCCTATGCTGAGGAGGAGCAACAGTTGAGCCAAGATCTCAATCAAAGTGCAATTTACTTATCTCTTTAGAGCATTTCTATCTCTCATAACTGATAAATGAATCCAGTGACCCCTCCCTGAACTTGACGTTGATACTCACTTCCTACCTGTATCTTCTGATTGAGTATTGGATCCTCTTTCTTCATTTAAAAAGATACCTGCATCTGCTTTCCCTGCACCATTTTTCCACCTCCCCTATTCCAACCTGGTACATTCAGGTGAACAAACACAAAGGCATCAGGGAAAGGATTTGAGGATTGAAAGAAAGAGTTGAGCAGAAAAAGCTCAGACACGGGGAAAACTGATAAGTGTTTCGGAAGGTTCTCAATTTTGCTTTCCAAACACATCTAGTAGTTGACTTGAAAATGTCAATATGAACTCTTCCCATACTGCAGCCTTTAAGCTTTCTGCCTCTGAGTTGAAGAGCAGACATACAGCCCTGCACTGACAAACAGATAACGGGACAAACTTTGTGAGAGAAAAATGGAAGGGAGCAGCTGAGGATGGAGATATGGGTAACAGCTTCCATTGGGTTTACATGATGAGGTTTTGGTAGTTAGGGGACTACAGGCATGGCTTCTGTCAGAAGGTGTCAGAAACTGTCCCCATGTCGGACAGCACTTGTTCCAACTGGCTGCAAGATAGACCTGCTGCTGGCCAAAGCTGAGCCCATCAGTGACCTTAGTAGACGTCTGGGATCACATACCTAAGAAGAGGGTAAAAAAAGCTGCCCAACAGCACTGGGAGAGAGGAGTGAGAATGTGTTAAACAAGAGTGCAGACACTAAGGTCAGTGAAGAAGCTAATTCTGGAGAAAGACACTTTACTGACAACAGACCTGTCAAGTTTTTGGACTCGGATAGCTTATACCTTCTACCTCAGGTGTTTCCACTCCCTAGCTGATGTTCAACCAGCCATGGTGTGACCACACTCTAATGCAAGTGCGAAAATCCTTGGTAAGAAATTGAAGGAAGGGGAACAGGACAGAGCAGCAGAAAACGTGACCATTCACAACCAGCTATAAATGTTTCTGAAAGTGAGGAGGAATGACTGAGGTCTTTAATCAATTTCTATCTATCCCTCACAACCATATCAATTGCTGAGCAGAGGTTGCAGTCAGGTCACAGAGGGAGAATGATTTACATTTATGGAATTTAAAAGCATATTCAGCCTCTCTGCAGCACTGCAGGCCTTTGCTTTTTGTAGGCTTGCATAGGAACTCAGCACTGAAGTGAATAACTTCACATTTGGAAAGCATTACACACATATAAAATTAAGACATTGCATGCAACTTTATGTCCAGGATTCAAAAAAACTAAAAGAAAGACAACACTTTTTTAATTTTCAAGAAGAAAATTTCTGCTGATCTCCACCATTGATTGACATGCTTTTTTTTCCCCACAGCATTTTTGAACGATGGTTAAGAAGACACAGGCCCATGCTAGAAGTTTATCCAGCAGCCAATGCACCAATTGGGCACAATCGAGAAAATTACATGGTCCCCTTCATCCCTCTTTACAGAAATGGAGAATTTTTTAAATCCTCAAGAGAGCTGGGGTATGACTATGAGTATCTGCAAGAACCAGGTAATATTATAATTTTGGGTAAATGTAAAATGTAACATTTTTTGCCTATAACCTAGAATATGACTGTCAAATGAGAAGATAAAAAATCCCTTTGTTCCAGATTTTTTCCTGAATATAGTCCCACATTGTACCTTCTTGTTTTCACATTTCTGGTCTGATATAGAATCCACATACTACTATTAGAAAAGATCCAACCAAAAATCAGTCATTGATATTAATATTATCCATCCTAGCCTATTAATAGCAGAATCTGACTCAGATGATCAGCTGATGATCAGAACTGGAGAGCAAAAGTGCTGGATTTTGATCCTGCCATTTGCCCAGCTCAGCTGTTACAGTGCAGCACCAAGTGGGATTTTCAGTTTTCTGGACATGGTTCGAAGGAATGCAGATTCAAAACTCTCTTTCTGGATTATAAATGTAATCTGATCCTTTAAATACCCACAGTAAAATTCATTGCAGCACCAAAGACTACACAAGGTCTGTGCAGCACTTAAAACAGTGATCCATTGACTTTGTGCTTGCCCTATGGTTGCTTATATGAACACAACTTAATAATTCACTATGTTCATTTCAAACAAAATAATTCTGTGCTGTTTAGTGACGGTTTTGACATACACTGCTATTCAGAGGTGGTTTTCACTTGGGCTTCATGGCTGTCCTTGAGCAAAGGGAGGACAGAGGCTCTTGAGGCTGTAGCTGACGGGGAATCTCAGGTACATCATGCCATGTGTAATGGTTTGAGAGCCCCAAAATCCAATTCTTGAGTCCAAACTCCCCTCCCACATCTCAGCCCAGTGTGAGATGGGTTTTCCAGACACCACACAAGACTCAAAATGGGGGGAAGGGATTATATTACAATGTCTTTACAAATAAATATTACAATACATCATATACAATCATAACTATCTTTTCTATGATAAAGCAGTATTTACAATGTATCAAATCTCTTCTTCCTTCAAATAAAAGTCCAGGAGGGAAGAAGGAAGAGTTCCTTTCCACTCTCAGAGCAGCAGTGTCTCTAAGGCATCAGTCTCTCTCTCTCTTTCTCTTCCATGCAACAGCTGTAGCTGGATCACTTTTCATTACACACGAGGGGGGTCTCCAAGCCCCCCTCGGCCCTTCGACTCCAAGCCAGGGTCTTCCTTTCCATGGGCTGTGTTCACCGGGACAAAGGTCACTTCACCACGTCATATCATGAAGTACAGGAGTATTTGTGACAGTCCCTATTTTCAGGGGATTCAAATTCCCTTGCAGAGCTCCGTGTTCTGATCTCAGGCTGCTAACTTAGCTTAGCAGCAGCAGGGGAGGCAAAGCCCTCCTCCACATTCCTTCAGCCGTCCGGTCCAGCTCCGGGATGCCTTGAGCTTCTCAGCTCCTCTCTGTAGTGCTGTAGCACTCCAAGACTCTTCTCAAGTAGGAATCCATCATCCTCCTCCTCTCTAGGAGGTCTCAGAGGGGTTTGGGGAGTTTGTTTCAGTTCTTACCCAAACTCTCTCTCTCTCTCTCTCTCTGTAGAGGTTAGTTCTGCTCTGTCTCCATCAGACATTTCTCTGTGTCTCTCCTCCTTGGCTGCAATGCTTGTTTGCTGCTCCTTATCTTCTGGCTCTTTGCCATTGTTCTCTGTACACTGCTCCTGCTGCTGCTCATGGTGGAGGAAAAAAAACTCCCAGCTTCTCAGCTACAGATACTTAGCACAGTCTAACACTGTTCCAAGTCCCTATAGCCCCCCAGCCAGGGGCTGGGGGGGGCCCAGCCCCCAGTGGGGCTCCAGGTCCCTTCTCATCGTGGCCTCAGAACATGGCCACTTCAACAACAACTACAACTACAACTAACCTTCTTTTCCGGTCTGGGTGATATGTTTATATTTTGCAGAAGCGCTCATTGGCTCAACCCCAAGGGTAACCACCCCCTTGGGGTTTACCATTTTATAACTTCGGAGGGAAAACTGTTTTTCCCCCCACCACACCATGGTAAGTCCATAGTGGTGGAATTCATAGATTCTTTTGAGTAGTGCGCATTTCCTTATTGTTTAAGGGAAAGGTTTAGTTCTCTTAAAATAAAAATGGTGCCTTGAACTGAGATTGTTCAGATACTTTGGCACAATTGTTTCTAGAACTGAGCCATTGCAATGATCAGATACATCTCTCATCTTCAACACTGCCAAAAGCTCCCTGTGATGTGGGATGCAGTTATCCTTGCAGAGTACTGGCCACTGAACAGGTAGGTTACTGGGCATGTTTGCTTTTCCTGTTTGAGGCAGAAAACATTCTGTGAACTTGTCCCTTCAGTTAAAAGGTAATTAAGAATTGAAAGTCCAATAATGTTATAGCAATATCACCAGATATATTTTAGCATCTCTAGCATTGTCATAGCTTGATTTTTGTCTTTATCAAAAGAATATCAGGTCTCAGGGCATCTGCTAATGGCAGTATGTGTTTACTGCAAGCTTGATAAACTGTCCAATAGTGCATTTATTTGCTCACATTTTGTAAAAATCTAGCTTGTGTTTTTTACAGTCATCTAGAAAACTAATTTTTTGTCTATTTTATGTGTAATGAAAGAAATCTGCAGCTCTCCAGTATAATTGTTTAAGGTCATTTTAGTACTATAACCAAGATACAGCAGTCACTATTTCTCCTAAAATATCATAAAAACAGACAGAAAAAAATCAAAAAAATATTTCAAATATATTTTCAAAACTATAGTTTTAGTTGTTTTAGTAGTATTTTGCCTTTTTGTTCTTGATGCTATAATTTAATTTCAGATAAAGACCAGAAATGCTTATTCATACATTTTAATGAAAGCCATTAGTTTCCTAAACTCATACTGTTGTTAGAATTGTACCACTCAGACAAAGTTACAAATATCATGACTTTCAGGAATTCTAAATTCTGAAATGATACAGCAAAAGGAAGCAAATTATAAGCTATTTATCATTTAACAATTCACCTCTGTTTCCTCCTGGACTCTTCCTTTTTTCCAGGGGAGCACACAGTCCACAGAAAATGAAAACCTTAATAAATTCTGCCCATGTTTTTAACACAGAGGTTAGGAAACAAGTTCCCTAATTATTTTGAAAGATCAACACAAAGAATGAAATTCAATGCTGTTCAGAAAGTCCAGATAATCCTCAAATGTCGCTCAATTCCTTGTTAATCTCACTGAGATGAGAGCTTGAGCTATTTCTTGTCTGAAGAGAAGAACTGGTTATAAATGGAAAATGGCTGGACTCTCAAAATGCAGATACAGATTTTCTTGCTACTCTAGTGTTTAAATACAGACAAGATAGCAATGTCAGAGGAACGTGGGCATAAACAGAAACTTCTTGATACCTGAAGCAGGAAAGCCTGCTGACTCTCCCTGAAAGTTCCTGTGTACTCAAGGGAGAAGAGAAAGTCTGTCATTGGCAACGAGGAGTTACTGGACAAATAGGGAAAAATTACAAAGGAAAAAAAAATCAGTAGCAAAGATCTGGGTGTTCAAGAACAGGCAGCATTTCTGCAGATCTTCCAAAGGAGGAAGAAGAGGAAAGGCAAAGGAAGAGGACATGATAGAGTCAGGGATGACCACACAAGATCTGACTCTATGCTGGTCTAAAGACCTGGCTTGTTTGCTTTTAAAGAAAATGGTTTAGGGGTGACTATGGTGGTGCTGGGCTGACAGTTGGACTAGATGGTCTTGAAGGTCTCTTCCAACCTGGATGATTCTTTGACTCTGCAGCCATTTTGAGTTACAGTACCAGCAACTCTGGAGATATGAAGCACAACTTCACAGAACATGATGAGGCTGGTTACAAGAAATAAAACTTGGAAAGAATTCATTGACAAAATGGCATTTTAATGCTAAATTATATTGTTGTTGTGTCCCTGAGGAAAAACCGATGCCTGGAACTCTGCTTTCCACTCCAAAGCAAATCTGTGTGTGATAGTATTTGATTTTAACTGTAACTTCATTTATTTCTATATGTACGACAGTGCTAAAACAGAAGTGATCACAGTGTTTATGGAAATCCATCCCTCAGGAGCCAAAGGCACATGTCAGAGTGTAGTTACTGGGGAGCTGCTCTGAACAGAAGCCAGAGCTTTTCCTGACATGAGAACTGTGATCTGTAAAACTACCACAACCCTCACAGCTTACTGAAAACGAGCACTAGTTAGCATCAATAAAAAGATTTGGAAGACTAACGGCACCACCTAGCAACAGCTGTCAAAACAATTTACTGTGACAAGAGCTATTCCAAGAGCTTATATTTCAGGGACTGGACTAAGTCTTTTCTATATTTTTTCCTTCTTTCAGAAATGAAAACAGATAATTTACAGATGCAGTCTTGACTTTTCCCCAGAAAGTCTCCCTCTTCCAATGAGAACAATATTACAGAACCATAGAATCATTTAGATTGGAAAAGGCCTTTAAGATCATTGAATCCAACGTAAAATGACCACTGACAAGCCCAGTCAAAATCATGTCTCTTAGCACCACGTCTACATGATTTTTGAACACTTCCAGGCATGATGACTCCACCACTTTCCTGGGAAGCCTGTTCCAGTGCTTGACAACCCTTTCCACGAAGGAATTCTTCCTAATATCCAATCTAACCCTCCCCTGCCACAACTTCAGGTCATTTCCTCTTGTCCTGATGTTACCTGGGAGAAGAGACTGATCCCCAGTTTGCTTCAACTTCCTTTCATGTTGTTGTAAAGAGAAGGCCCCCTGAGACTCCTTTTCTCCAGGCTAAACAACCCCAGCTCACTCAGTCACTCCTTATAAGACTTGTGCTCCAACCCTTCACCAGCTCTGTTACCCTTCTCAGGACACACTCCAGCAGTGGTTTGATGACCACTACATGAGTAGCTAGGTAAACCACTTTTTATTTTTTTAAAAAACAGACAACTACCCAATTATAAACCTAAGAATCTGACCATCAGTTTCAATTTCTGGACACTGAGTAAGTGTGTTTCTTAACTAAGGATCTTTGAGACTCAGGTCAAAGCAAGGAATTGTGACTACAATGCAGAAAGCCAGGTTGCTCCTGCATGTGTTGCAGGAGGATCCATAGCTCAGATCCAGTGTCATATTGCAGCTCATTTCTATGTCTGGCTCTTCAGCAATTTGACTGCAAAATCCCATCCAGGTCAGTAGAAAATATGGCAGCTGGCAAATATGATACCTTCAAGGAGAGACTCCCAACTCAGGAGCACACAGTGCTGGCCACAATGTGAAAGGGCAATATTATGTTCTCAGAGGCTGTTATAAAATAGTGACATGTACACAAAAATGTGGATGCTAGGACAACAAAAGGCAATTAAAGGTCGCAAAATGCTGGCTTGGGAAGTGGTTTAGATTTCTAAATTAAATAAAAGATGACAAGAGAGTATTTTGGCCTCTGGTTCTCTTCAGGCATAGATAAGGAGGTGTAGATTCAGGTTAATTAAAACAGAGAGAAACAAAGAAAACAGTAAAAAGAAAGAACAGATATTTTGATGGTTATATGATGATGCTTAATAGAAGAAGAGAAATGTGGATTTAAAAACATTTTTTTCTTCTTTTCCTAAGAGCCTTTTAGAGGTAGAAAACTTTTGGTGAGTTTTTAACACCCTGGTAGCATATAGAGTGTGGTGACATCAGGTATCCTATAGACAGATCTCACCTCTTTTATAAGAAATTTGTATAAGTAAACTTTGAAAGAACGCTATTATAAAGTGCAAGTGATTTGAGGTTGTCAAATAAAAAATAAATAGTATTGTTTTATAAATACACCCAGGAATATTTGATTTATCTTCTCTCAACACTTCAAAGTAATCCATTTTTTCAGGAATCCATTCTGTGAGTCTGGCTATCATTGCCACCAAGTGGGCAGGACAGCAACACGTTACTACACAGAAGTAACAGGCAGAGAAAACTCTAATCAACCTCAGCACTGAAAAATTAATTAAAAAGTCATTTTCAGAAATTACTGGATTCTCACTGTTTCTAGAGACAGCCACATGATGAATGACGAGTCCTAGTTTCCTGATATCCTACCTGGGGCAGAAGACAAAATTGAAAGGGAGCAGGTTGAGTTTACACCATGAGATACTGTAGCTCGACCATAAACAACACACTAACACCCATTGCACAGCATCTCTTGCAGTCCAAAAATAGTGCAATATGGATGACAGTCTTCTCCAGACTTTGTCTTGTTGTTGTAAGACATTAAAAAGCACTTTCCAAGCTGTAATAATGAGGACACTCCAATGAAATCTGTGAGAGCTGTGAAATTTTCATCACTACAAAGACAAGTAATCCTGCCCTAAAACCAACTCCAGAACCTGAATCTCATTCAGTTCATCCTCCTAGTTTTGATTGTGGAAGTCTCACTGGTGTTGCCTTTGAATGCCCAGAGGGACACAACCAGCAAAATACAAAGACACAACAAATGGCAGAAATTAACTTGCTCACTAGGGTAAGAAAAAAATTGCAAGCTAGAAGTGATAGAAATGTTTGTACTGTCTCAAGGTTTGCTTTAAAACCTAATGCCCATTAACTACCCAGGTTAGGAGTAGAAATGGGTGTCAAATGCAGTAGTAAGACTGCAAACATATCAGTGGGACTATGGCAATAGATAAATTATAGAATTTTTCTTCGTTTATTTTTTGGTTGGCCAGAGTTTTTATTTCTAATTTGTGTAATTAACCACAGAAAGACTTTTCCATCCTGTGGTTTACATAGAAGGAATATCTAAAATATACAAATATTTTTTAAAAATTTAAATGTTAGGGGATATTTTTAATCTTTGGGATCTATTATATCAATAATATGATTTGACATTACCACAAAAGGCATATCTGAGGATGTTCAATGATAGATTTGCCATAGTATGTTTCCTCAATCATCACGCAAAATCCACATTATTACCCTAAATATAGGAGACACACATTGCTTCACCTTAAAATTACACTGTTGTGGTTTACTACCCTCTCAATGACATTCATCAACCCACATGAAATAGACTGCCTGGCATTTTTAAATTACACTAAAAAAGAACAATCTGATTTATTAAGAACAGGAAGTTATTTGTTGTTGTTACCTAGAACTAACACATTCTTTGAGAACAAGAACATGTCAAGAGCTGAATGTTAAGACCACAGCTGAGATTAGTCGCTGCTAATTTCCCATCAAAAACAGCAAGAAGGCAAGATATTGGTTTCTGTCAGTGATGGGAGGGTAGCTATCAAGCAGCAGCTCAACCTAGCTTCCTTTTTCTTTGTCATGAACATATTGACATGGTGTTCATGGCCGTTTCCAGTGAGGACTATCCTAAACACTGATGTAAAAGGAATGGGATTGGCATTGGCCAGTCTCCTAATAAAACAGCTATATGTTGTCCCCTTGCTCCCAACTCCCTTGACACTTTTCCCGGGTAGTCATCAGCAAACACAGCTGTTGCACTTTTGGCCCTTGCACAGTTAGAGATAAAGAATCATGATAATGGAATACTTGAAAAGGCAATTTGCAAGATTTTGGTTGAGCAGCCGGTCTAGTCAAAGGTTTTACTGTTGTGTTAGAGTCACAGATTAACAGATCACAGGGTGTTATTCCATCCCTTAACATCCAAAAGTTGCCATGGCAACTTTATGATAGTGATGCCAAACACTTTTGTGAAGCAAAAAGAAATAGGCAATAGATACCAGAAGATGGCTTTTGGCTTTGAACTAATTACAAAACCAGTATAGACTGAGGCTGAAAGCAAGAGAAGGACGTCTGATTGATTATCATGATATAATAAAATAGATTAATTTCTTCGAAAAGAGCCTGACATGAAATGTGACATTATGTTTTATTGGGAAGAAGATAGGTCAGACCTCTAAGTAATATTGATGGAGGAGAGAGATGGTTCAAGGACAAAGCACAAATTTAAGATGTCACATAGAAAACCCTCTGTGAAGGACCAGGAATCAGAATGGGAACAATTTCAGAAGTGGAAAAAGATGTACAGCGATTGAAAAGACTTTATGATACAGACTTTACAGTTATTATGTATATATGTATTATATGTTTCCCCAGAATTTGTATCTCCCGGGCATGCCCAGGCTTGTCCACTTCCCTGCTTCCCTGCTGATCGGCTGGAAAAGCTGCAGAGAGGAGACAGCTTCCATTCGCCCTTTCCTTCCCAGGTTCCTCCCACAGTCCTCCTCTTTTGCCTATGCCCCTATCTCGATTTGTTCCCCCATTTGTCTGTCCCATGCTCCACCCCATGTTCTGGCCCTTTCCCCACCTGAACTGATAAAAAATCCTGTGCACGCCTAAAGCATTCCATCTTCACCCTACCTTGTCTCCCAAACCCAGCTGTGTCACGGCTCCATCCCCCCTTCGAACCGTGGCAACCCTCATATCCTAGACACATTCTGCAAGGAATAGAACTTTGTAATAATTCTCTTTTGCTATGACATTAAAATAGTGTCAAGTTTCTGTTATGTATCAATTTCCTTTTTAGCATAATTGTAATTCACTTTAAATAGCTATATTGTTTCTAATTTGGACATGTTTGTAATATAAACACAAATGAGTGGAGTTAAAAAAAAAATGGAGTTACAAAATCAAGCACACAAAGTTAAGGTGTGCCAGCATTAAAGTCTATGTAAGCACAACCCACCCTCCACCTCTCCAGGTGAGCATTATCTTTAATTGCACATTATTTTTTCCCCAGACCCTCAAGTCATTCACTACACAGCACAGACAGCATTCATTAAGAAACAGATATCCAAACCTTTTCACTTCTGATTTTTGCTTTCCCAGTTGAGCAGCGTGTAGCCTAATGTGTGATTTATTGCACACTTCTGAATTTCTATCCTGAAGATATTTCCTCTAAGGCTTTTCTTTGGTGATGATCACTACAGCAGCTGAGTCCTGCAGAAATATTAATT
Source organism: Lepidothrix coronata (assembly GCF_001604755.1). NCBI lineage: Eukaryota > Metazoa > Chordata > Aves > Passeriformes > Pipridae > Lepidothrix > Lepidothrix coronata. The sequence continues at coordinate 1,574,918 of NW_016690256.1, read as the reverse complement.
CATATTCACAATAAAAAGGATTCTGTTAATGATACTGTCCTCATTTGACAGATGAGAAATGAAGATTAAAGAGATAATGTCCTGCATAGCCAGAGGTTTGTGGAGTTCACTCTGAGACATCAAGAATCTAATTTTTGTGTAATTCTTAGTGTTGTATAGCATTTATATGTCTAATGAGAATACAAGTAGAAGGCTGAACATGCAGACTCTTGAAAATGCAATCTCAGAATACAAAGTTGGACTAACTGGAAAGCAAGGAACAGAAAGATACCCACCAAACATTCATCAAAGTAAAACTGAGTTGTAGGGACAAACCATATTCAGCCTAAACTCAACCTAAACTGAATAACATCTCAGAAAATTATTCAGACTTCAGCTGTTAAGGACAGATTAACCCTAAAGGTACTGCAAACCAAAATCATAGAATCATAGAATCATCAGGGTTAGAAGAGACTTTTAAGATCATCAAGTCCACCTGTCAACCCAGCACTACCAGTGTAACCCCTAAATCACTAAATCACATCACCCAGCACCAGATCCAGACAACTCTTAAACACCTCCGGGGATGGTGATTCCGCCACCTCCCTGGACCATGCCGGACAACCCTAATGGTGAAAATTTTTTTTCTAATATATAATCTGAATCTCCCCTGTCTCAGCTTAAGGCCATTTCTTCTTTTCGCTCTCTGTAGGCACAGTAGATGAGACAGGTCCTTCTTGGCCACCTGGGTGCACTGTTGGCTCATGTTCAGCCCCTGTTAACCAGCAGCCGCAAGTCCTTTTCTGCCAAAAAGTTCTCGAGTCACTCCTCCCCAAACCTATAGCGCTGCATGGGATTGTATAACCCAAGTGCAGCACCTGGCACTTCATCTTATTGAACCTCATGCGGTTGTCCCTAGCTCATTGCTAAAGTTTATGCAGGTCTCTCTGTAAAGTCTTCCTACCCTTGAGCAGGTTAACATTCCCACCCAACTTCGTGTCGTCTGCAAATTTACTGAGGGTGCACTCAATCCTTGCATCCAGATCATCAATAAAGATGTTAAACAGGATTGGCCCCAAAACTGAGAAACACTGTTAGTGACTAGCAGTCAACTGGATTTAGCTCCATTCACTGCAATAATTTGGGCCTGGCCATCCAGCCAGTTTTTTACCCCTCAAAGAGTCCATCCATCCAAGATATGAACAGCTAGTTTTTCTGGGAAGGTGCTGTGGGAGATGGTGTCAGATGCTTAACTGAAGTGCAGATAGACCACATCCACAGCCCTCCCCTCATCCATCTTGTCATAGGAGATCAGGTTGGTCAAGGTTGCCTCTCATAAATCCGTGTTAGCTGGGCTTGATCCCCTGGTTGTCCTGCATGTTTCATGTAATGGCACTCAGGATGATCTCTTCCATAACCTTGCCAGGAACCAAGGTTAGGCTGACAGGTCTGTAGTTCCCCAGATCATCCTTCTGACCCTTCTTGTAGATGGGCCTTACATTTGCCAATTCCCATTCAGCTGGAAATTATTCAGTTAACCAGGACTGCTGGTAGATGATTAAGAGTGGTTTGGCAAGTTCTTTTGGTAGTTCCCTCAATACTCTGGCTGGATCCCATTAGGGCCCATGGAATTGTGAGTGTCTAATTGGCATAGCAGGTCACTAGCCATCTCTTCCTGGATTATGGGCCCTCACTCATCTCCCCATCACCAGCTTTCAGATCAGCTGAGGACAACTGGTCTTGATATTGAAGACTGAGGCAAAGAAGGCATTAAGTACCTCTGTCTTTTCCTCATCCCATCACTGCACTACCCTCTGCATTCAAAAAATTATGGAGACACTCTTTGACTCTCTTCTTGCTGCCAGTGTATTTATAGAAACTTTTTTGATTGTCTTTAACTATAGTGGCCAAATCAAGTTCAAGTTGGGCTTTTGCCATTCTAATCTCCCTACACGATGTTGCAACATCTTTGGAGTCCTCACAAATTACCTAATCCTCCTTCCAGAGATGGTAGATTCTCTTGTTTTTCCCTGAGTTCCAGCCTAAGTTCTCCATTTTTCCAGGCCGATCTTTTTTCCCCAGTGACTTGTTTTCTTATACCCTGGGACAGCCTGCTGCTGAATATCTAACAGCTCCTTTTTAAAACACATCCAGCCTTCCTGGACTCCTTTTCTCTTCAGGACTGACTGCAAAGGGACTCTGTCAATCTCCTAAACAGGTCAAAGTCTGTCCGCCAGAAGTCCAAGGTGGAAGTTCTGATGGTGCTCCTCCTTCCTTCACAGAGTACAGAAAACACTAACATTTCATGGTCACTATGCCCAAGATGGCCACTGACCATCACATTACTCACTAGTCCTTCTTTGTTCACAAACACCAGGTCTAGCAGGGCACCTCCTCTGGTAGGTTTATTTACCAGTTGTGTTAGGAAGTTGTCTTCCACACACTCCAGGAGCCTCCTAGACTGCTTCCTCTATGCTGTGTATTTCCAGAGAGAACTTCTGGACTTCTGCCAGCCACTTGTAGAATGCCTCATCAGCCTATTTGTCCTCGCTAGGTGATCTGTAACAGACTCCCACCACAATATCCGCCCTGTTGACCTTCCCCTTGATCTTCACCCAGAGGTAGTCAACCTTGTCATCTTCATCACTGTCGATTTCAATACATGCAAAACACTCTGTAACATACAGAGCTACCTCACCAGCTCTCCTGCTTCAC